>NC_064857.1:370000-672500 GCF_024139225.1 Suncus etruscus
GTGCCTGCCAGGGGCGATTTCTGAGTGCAGAGCTAGGAGTAACCCCTGAGCGCTGCTGGATGTGACCCAAAAAACAATAAAATAAAATAAAATAATTAAAAAAAGCTTTATTTTAATCAATGATAGTCATGGGAATAAAAACACATTTTTTTCGATGTTCCACAAAAGGTGTAGATACTGTTCTAAGTTAACCACATAGATAAAGGTGCAAAAGAGAAATAATCTTTGTCTCTTTCAGCATGAAAGATAGAGTTTGAAACCTTTCCCTTGATTTCTTGTTCCCTCATATCTTCTAGATTTATGAGCCATTCCCTATGCTTCTCCCACCTCTTCTTTTTCTTCCATTCTTTCAGGTTCCTGCCTCTAAGGTGACAGCAGCACACATAGAGCGGTAAATTCCTTTACTCTTATGCCACCTTCCCCCAAATCGATATTACTCAAAACAAGGCTTGCTACTACTTGTTCAAATTAGGTACAATACTAAATGTGTTACAACGCAACTTTGAAATCATTTTATTGCCCATGTGAAGGGGTGTGCACATTTACATACCCTCAACTAGCATTGAAATAGAAATAAAATACAAATTTGTTTACCAATTTGAAGTCTACAATCTAATGACTTTTAGTGTAATCACATGTATATTTAGTATACTTTTATAACTTTTTTATCACCACAAAATCAAATCCTATGACTATTACAGTCACTCCCCATTCACCATCTCCCTCAAATGTCCCTCTTTTAAACCTAAGTGAACACTAATCTAATTTCTGTCTCTAGATTTTTCAACTTTGAACATTTTACAATGGAAATACAAATATTAAGTCCTTTGTTACTGACTTCTCATTTTTTTATAATATTTTCAAGATCCATCAGCTAGTCTTGGCATTGTAATGATAATGTAACTTCTGGTCTATAAACATGTCTTTCTATTTCTTTAGGTCTTTATTTTTCTTCAAATTAAAAAAAATTAAAAGACCTTGATTTACAAATGATTGATAGTTGAATTTTAGACGTACACTGTTTCAACACCAATTCCACCATCAGCATCACCATCATTCTATTAGTGCTCCCATATTTCCCCCATCAACTCACCCCAATCCCACCTGCCACTTTACAGGTGCTATGAGCTGTGAGAGACCCTTCATGTTTCTGCAGAGAAGCTTATCACAATGCTTTTGACAAGCTCAGAGAGGGGGAAAATGACTTTATTTTCTGTGAACATATTTCTGCCCAATTTTATATTTCCAAGTAGAATTTTCAATTTAAGTAATTGTTTAAATGTAATTAAAGAACTGTAATTTACAAAGCTATTAATAGTTGAGTTTTAGGCATCTATTATTTCAACACCAATCCTACCACTAAGTCAGCATCTCTCCATGGTGCTTCCATATTTCTTTCATCCATTCACCCCATCCCCACCTGCCACTTTGTTTTTGTTGTTGTTGTTTTGGGTCATACTAGGAGTTGCTTCTGGTTCTGTGCTCAGAAGTCGCTCCTGGCAGGCTCAGGGGACTATATGGGATACTGGGGTTCGAACCAGGGTCCATCCTCTGTTGGCTGTGTACAAGGCAAACGCCTTACTGCTGTACTGTCGCTCTGGCTTTCCCATCTGCCACTCTGACATACAGATCACAGTATGGTGGTTGCAACTTAGATCTCATGTTTCCAGTTTTATTAAGTCTGCTTTGGTTTATATCTCATTCTCCCACATCATTAGTATAACTAAAACTCTGATCCCTGTTCTCCATCATTCCTTCCCACTCTGATTTCTTTCTTTTTCTGTGGTCAAGGGCTATCAAGGAATCCTTCATCCTGTATTATGTTATACTTTCTCCTCTAGTTAATCCATATACCCTAGATGAGATTACCTTGTGTTTGCCTTTCTTCTTCTGGCTTAATTTACTTAACATTCTATCATCCAGATCCAACCAGACTGAAGCAAATTGGATTATTTTATTGCTTATTGCAGTTCTATAATATTCCATTGTTTATATATACTACATCTTTATAATCCATTCATCCATTTCAGGACACATAGATTGACCCTATATTTTAGCTATTAGCTAAGTGCAGCAATGATAATGGAGGGTACATGTCCTTTCGAATGAATATTCTTGTTTTTAAAGTTTTTAAGAATTCAATTTTTTAAGTTTTCAAATTTCTCTAAATATATTTCTATAAATTTTATTCTTAAAACTATTTCTTTCATGCTTTGATTGTTCATTGCTAATGCATAGGAAATGCAATCAAATTCTGTATTGTTATTTTGCCTCTTGAACTGATTTATAGTCCTAAGAAAATTTTAATATTTAAACTATGAACATGTTTGTAACTATGGTGCTTAAATAAATATATTACTAAAATAAATAAATAAAAAGCCTTTAGTTTTTTCCTATATACAAATATATCTGTTTGGTGAAGGGAGATTATTTTACTACTTACTTTTAATCTAGAGGAGTTTTATTTGCTTATTTTGGCCTATCTTTCCTGGGTAAATTTCAGTGTAGAATAGAATCTCTATTAAAAGTTAGAGTGGTAAGAATGGAGATAATTGTTTTGTTCTTTATCTCAAAGGGTAAGAATTTAGTTGTTTTTCATTATGCACGTTGCTAGTTAATTTTGTAATTTTGAAATCTTTTTTTTTTTTTTGTGGTTTTTGGGCCACACCCGGTGATGCTCAGGGGTTACTCCTGGCTGTCTGCTCAGAAATAGCTCCTGGCAGGCACGGGGGACCATATGGGACACTGGGATTTGAACCAACCACCTTTGGTCCTGGATCGGCTGCTTGCAAGGCAAACACCGCTGTGTTATCTCTCCGGGCCCGTAATTTTGAAATCTTAGTTTAAGTATATTTTAAACTTAAAAGCTAATTTCAACTGGTGCACTAAAATATTGTATGTTTGAGATAAGTTTAGATGAACCAAAATAAATCTCTCTAATATTTTGAAATTTGATTATTATAGTTTAGGCAGTTAAAACAGTGTTAAAGTTTATAGTATTGATGTACTAAAGAACTTCATGCCCCCACCCAACGTGTTTAAAACTCCTTTCTACTTCTTTCTTCTAAGTAGCCTCCTATATGATCTTCCTCTCAGTGGCCTTTTCTTCCACAATTTCTTGTCCACACACACAGTTTGGTAATTGATTTTGTATTATAACACCAAGGGTTTGTTATGGACTATTTTTTTTTGTTTTCTATCTTTATATTCCACAAATAAGCAAGGTTATCTAGTATTTGTTCTTCTCACTCTGACTTATTTACTTAACATGACATCTATCCATCCAGTTTCATCCACATTTCAGTGAAGGGCATAATTTCACCATTCTACAGCTGCATAGTATACATTTCTGTGCAATTATATATTTTATTTTATTTATTTTATTATTTTTTATATTTTATTTAAACACCTTGATTACATACATGATTGTGTTTGGGTTTCAGTCATGTAAAGAAAACCACTCATCACCAGTGCAACATTGCCATCACCAATGTCCCAAATCTCCCTCCTCCCCACCTGACCCCCGCCTGTACTCTAAACAGGCTTTCCATTTCTCTCATACATTCTCATTATTAGGACAGTTCAAAATGTAGTTATTTCTCTAACTAAACTCATCACTCTTTGTGGTGAGCTTCCTGAGGTGAGCTGGAACTTCCAGCTCTTGTCTCTTTTGTGTCTGAAAATTATTATTGCAAGAATGTCTTTCATTTTTTTTAAAACCCATAGATGAGTGAGACCATTCTGCGATTTTCTCTCTCTCTCTCTGACTTATTTCATTCAGCATAATAGATTCCGTGTACATCCATGTATAGGAAAATTTCATGACTTTATCTCTCCTGACAGCTGCATAATATTCCATTGTGTATATGTACCACAGTTTCCTTAGCCATTCGTCTGTTGAAGGGCATCTTGGTTGTTTCCAGAGTCTTGCTATGGTAAATAGTGCTGCAATGAATATAGGTGTAAGGAAGGGGGTTTTGTATTGTATTTTTGTGTTCCTAGGGTATATTCCTAGGAGTGGTATAGCTGGATTGTATGGGAGCTCGATTTCCAGTTTTTGGAGGAATCTCCATATCGCTTTCCATAAAGGTTGAACTAGACAGCATTTTCACTAGCAGGCGATAAGAGTTCCTTTCTCTCCACCAACACTGTTTATTCTCATTCTTTGTGATGTGTGCCATTCTCCCTGGTGTGAGGTGGTATATCATCGTTGATTTGATTTCCATCTCCCTGGTGATTAGTGATGTGGAACATTTTTTCATGTGTCTTTTGGCCATTTGTATTTCTTCTTTGTCAAAGTGTCTGTCCATTTCTTCTCCCCAATTTTTGATGGGATTAGATGCTTTTTTCTTGTAAAGTTCTGTCAGTGCCTTGTATATTTTAGAGATTAGCCCCTTATCTGATGGGTATTGGGTGAATAGTTTCTCCAACTCAGTGGATGGCTCTTGTATCCTGGACACTATTTCCTTTGAGGTGCAGAAGCTTCTCAGCTTAATATATTCCCATCTGTTAATCTCTGCTTTCACTTGCTTGGAGAGTGCAGTTTCCTCCTTGAATATGCCTGTAGTCACAATGTCCTTGAGTGTTTTGCCTATGTGTTGTTCTATATATCTTATGGTTTTGGGGCTGATATCGAGGTCTTTAATCCATTTGGATTTTACCTTCGTACATGATGTTAGCTGGGGGTCTAAGTTAAGTTTTTTGCAAATGGCTATCCAGTTGTGCCAACACCACTTGTTGAAGAGGCTTTCCCTGCTCCATTTAGGATTTCCTGCTCCTTTATCAAAAATTAGGTGATTGTATGTCTGGGGAACATTTTCTGAGTATTCAAGCCTATTCCACTGCTCTGAGGGCCTGTCCTTATTCCAATACCATGCTGTTTTGATAACTATTGCTTTGTAGTACAGTTTAAAGTTGGGGAAAGTAATTCCTCCCATATTCTTTTTCCCAATGATTGCTTTAGCTATTTGAGGGTGTTTATTGTTCCAAACGAATTTTAAAAGTGCCTGACCCACTTCTTTGAAGAATGTCATGAGTATCTTTAGAGGGATCACATTAAATCTGTATAATGCCTTGGGGAGTATTGCCATTTTGATGATGTTAATCCTGCCAATCCATGAGCAGGGTAAGTGTTTCCATTTCCATGTGTCCTCTCATATATCTTGGAGTAGAGTTTTATAGTTTCCTTTGTATATGTCCTTCACATTTTTAGTCAAGTTGATTCCAAGATATTTGAGTTTGTGTGGCACTATTGTGAATGGGGTTATTTTCTTAATGTCAATTTCTTCCTTATTACTATTGATGTATAGAAGGCCATTGATTTTTGTGTGTTAATTTTGTAGCCTGCCACCTTGCTATATGAGTCTATTGTTTCTAGAAGCTTTTTGGTATAGTCATTAGGGTTTTCTAAGTAGAGTATCATGTCATCTAAAAACAGTGAGAGCTTGACTTCTTCCTTTCCTATCTGGATTCCCTTGATATCTTTTTCATGCCTAATCGCTATAGTGAGTAATTCCAGTGCTCTGTTGAATAGGTGTGGTGAGAGAGGACAGCCTTGTCTTGTGCCAGAATTTAGAGGGAAGGCTTTAATTTTTTCTCCATTGAGAATAATATTTGCCACTGGCTTGTGGTAGATGGCCTTAACTATATTGAGAAAGGTTCCTTCCATTCACATCTTGCTGATAGTTTTGATAAAGAATGGGTGTTGGACCTTATCAAATGCTTTATCTGCATCTACTGATATGATCATGTAATTTTATTTTTCTTGTTGTTGATGTTGTGTATTATGTTGATAGATTTATGGATGTTAAAGCATCCTTGCATTCCTGGGATGAAACCTCCTTGATCATAGTGGATGATCTTCTTAATGAGGCATTAAATTCTATTTGCCAGGATTTTGTTGAGGATCTTTGCATCTGCATTCATCAGCGATATTGGTCTGTAATTTTATTTTTTCATAGCATCTCTGTCTGATTTAGGTATCAAGGTGATGTTGGCTTCATAAAAGCTATTTGGAAGTGTTTCCGTTTGTTCAATTTCCTGAAAGAGTCTTGCCAGGATTGGTAGTAGTTGCTCTTGGAAAGTTTGAAAGAATTCATTAGTGAATCTATCTGGGACTGGGCTTTTGTTTTTAGGCCGACATTTGATTACCGTTTTAATTTCATCAATGGTGATGGGGGTGTTTAGATATGCTACATCCTCTTCCTTCAACCGTGGAATATTATAGGAGTCCAAGAATTTATCCATTTCTTCAGGTTCTCATTTTTAGTGGCATAGAGTTTCTCAAAGTAGTTTCTGATTATCCTTTGAATCTCTATCATATCAGTAGTGATCTCTCCTTTTTCATTCCTAATACGAGTTATCAAGTTTCTCTCTCTCTCTCTCTTTCTTTGTTAGGTTTGCCAGTGGTCTATCAATCTTGTTTGTTTTTTCAAAGAACCAACTTCTGCTTTCGTTGATCTTTCGGATTGTTTTTTGGGTTTCTACTTCGTTGATTTCTGCTCTCAGCTTTGTTATTTCCTTCTGTCTCCCTATTTTTGGGTTCTTTTGTTGAGCACTTTCTAGTTCTATTAGCTGTGTCATTAATCTACTCAGGTAAGCTCCTTCTTCCTTCCTGATGTGTGCTTGCAAAGCTATAAATTTTCCTCTCAGTGCTGCTTTTGCTGTGTCCCATAAGTTCTGATAGTTTGTGTCTTTATTGTCATTTTTTTCCAGGAATTTTTGATTTCCTCCTTGATTTCATCTGGACCCACTGGTTATTGAGTATGAGGCTGTTTAACTTCCAGGTGTTAGTGTTTCTTCTGAGTACCTTTGAAATTCACAAATTTCAATTAATTCAATTAATTCAAATTCAAATAATTTCAGAGCCTTGTGGTCAGTAAATGTAGTCTGCAAAATTTCTATCCGCTTGATATTATGGAGGTATGTTTTATGTGCCAGCATGTAGTCTATCCTGGAGTATGTCCCATGTACATTGGAGAAGAATGTGTATCCAGGTTTCTGGGGATGGAGTGTCCTATATATATCCAAGGGCCTCTTTCTTCAATTTCTCCCCTCAGGTGTAGTATATTTTTGTTGCGTTTCAGTCTAGTTGACCTATCCAGTGTTGACAAAGCTGTGTTGAGGTTCTCCACAATTATTGTGTTGTTATTGATATTATTTTTCAAATTTGTCAACAGTTGTATTAAATATTTTGCTGGCCCCTCATTCGGTGCATATATGTTTAGGAGAGTTATTTCTTCCTGCTCTACATACGCCTTGATTAATATAAAATGTCCATCTTTGTCCCTTACAACCTTCCTGAGTATAAAATTTGCATTATCTGATATTAGTATGGCCACTCCAGCTTTTTTATGGGTGTTGTTTGCTTGGATAAATTTTCTCCAGCCTATTTTGAGTCTAAGTTTGTTCTGACTATTCAGGTGCATTTTGTGTAGGCAGCAGAAGGTTGGATTGAGTTTTTTGATCCATTTAGCCACTCTGTTTCTCTTAACTGGTGCATTTAGTCCATTGACGTTGAGAGAAAGAATTGTCCTGGGATTTAATGCCATCTTTATATCGAAATTTGGTGTGTCTTTTGGTTATTCTTGTCTTAAATTAGTTCTTTCAGTTTTTCTCTTAAGACTGGTTTTGTGTCTGTAAAGTTTCTGAGCTGTTTTTTGTCTGTGAAACCATGTATTCTTCTGTCAAACCAGAAAGTGAGTTTTTCTGGGTACAGTATTCTAGGTGAAGCATTCGTTTCATTCAGTCTTGTCACAATATTCCACCACTGCTTTCTGGCATTGAGTGTTTCTGGTGACAGGTCTGCTGTAAATCTCAAGGATGCTTGCTTGAACATAATTTCCCCTTTTGATCTTGCTGTTTTCAGAATTCTGTCTCTATCTGTGGATTCATCATTGTGACTAGGATGTGTCCTGGGGTGGTTTCTCTGGGGTCTCTTTTGGTTTGTACTCTTTGAGCATGCAGGATTTGATCACATATATTCTTTAGCTCTGGAAGTTTCTCTTTAATGATGTTCTTGACCATTGATTTTTCCTGGAAATTTTCTTCCTGGGTCTCTGGGACTCCAATAATTCTCAATTTGTTTCTGTTGAGCTTATCATAGACTTCTATTTTCATCTGTTCCCATTCTTTGACTAATTTTTTCATTGTCTGTTCATTTGCTTTAAGTTTTTTTTTCCAATCTCTCCTGCTGTATGAAATTGTTATGTATCTCATCTTCCACAGCACCAAGTCTATTTTCAGCTTCTGATACCCTGTCCCAGAGCTTATCCATTTTGTCATTCACTTCGTTTACTGACTTTTCCAGGCCTGTTAGTTGACATGTTATTTCAGTTTGGAGTTTTGTAATTTCTGTCTTCATATTTTCTTAGTTCTTATTAGTGTTCTGTTCAACTCGATCCATGGTTTCTTTGAGTTTGTTGAGCATATTCCATATTGCTAGTCTAAAGTCCTTATCTGAGAGATTGATTTGTTGGTTGATTATTATCTGGTCATCACAATTGTCCTCTTCATTCTCTATGTCTCATGCTGGCCTGCGTTGTTTCCCCATTGTCACACTTTTATTGTGGGTTTTTCTACATGTTGTGGTGGTATTCATTGGCTAAATGATGCAGGCAGCACACCTCTCTGGCTCCACCCTTTCTGGATGGGCTGACTTGCCTCTAAGGGAGAGGAGTCCTCCGTGGATGAATCCTCATACAGGATCAAACCTTAGGCCCGAGCTTGCAGCAGAGAAGACAGTCCAGAGAGAAATGCTTGCTTCTGTGATCCAGCACAATTCTTAGTGTGATTTTTTCTTCTTTTTGCAATGGTGTTCTTTTCTTAGAAAGAGTGCAGGGCTTGTAGCAAAGCAGAGCTAAGTGCTCTGCTGGAGCCTCTTTTCGGCCCACTCCCAAGAGTTTCACGCAACAGGATAGTCGACAGACACACACAGGCAGCACTCACAGTTTTTCAGTCGTCCCCTCTGGGCAGGCGTAGTTTCATGGATTTTTCCAGCCTGACATCACAAACAGGGGACCCGGCTTCTGCAAAGCATAGCCGGTTTTCACGTTATGGAGTCCCGCCCTCGAATTGGCCTCTGGGAGAGCGAGTTTTCTGTAGCTTATTTTGGCCCACTCCCAAGAAGTTCTCGCAACAGGATAGTAGACTGACACACACACAGGCAGTACTCACAGTTTTTCACAGTCGGGCCCCTCTGGGCAGGCGTAGTTTCATGGATTTTCCCAGCCTGACATCACAAACAGGGGACCTGGCTTCTGCAAAGCATAGCCAGTTTTCATGTTATGGAGTCCTGCCCTGGAATTGGCCTCTGGGAGAGCGAGTTTTCTGGAGCCTCTTTTCGGCCCACTCCCAAGAGGTTCATGCAACAGGATAGTAGACAGACACACACAGGCAGCACTCACAGTTTTTCACAGTTGGGCCCCTCTGGGCAGGCATAGTTTTGTCTCAAGTATATATTTTATGTATGTATAAGTTCCCATTTCCTTATTTGTTTATGTGTCATGTCATGTTTGGAATGGTTCCATATTTTGGCAATTGTGCAAAAATTTTAATGAATTCAGCTGTACTTGTCATGAACTACCATTTACTACTAATATTTTAGGGCTTGGTTATGAGTAGATGGAGATAAGTGGAATCTCTGACTGATATGGTAGTTCTTTTCCTATTTTTTCATAAATTACCACACTGATTTCCAAGAGGCTGAAATGAATCCATAAGATATATTGAGGAAAATGCAAACAAACTCTCCAGAATATTGATTTGACCCTAGATGCAAAGAAAATGCAGCTACATTATAACTATTAAAAAGTTATTCCATGTCAAAAAATCTTGAGATAAAATATAAAGACCGAATGATTGAAATGATAGAAAATAATTATGCACAATATACCAGATAAAGGGCTACTGAGATGTCTGAGATACATCAAGCACTTACAAAGGTCAACAATAAAATAGAACAATTCCATAAAAAATGGGGAAAGGAGATTAACAGACACTTCCCCAAGAAGTAGGCATATGCTCATTGTCATTTATTAAAGCTCACTTAACAAATCATTTGCCAGGTCTTTTATAACAGCAAATGTGTTTTCAAAAAAGCAATATTTTTCTTTTACTTGTTGAATAGTCATTGTAATTGAAAGCTCTTTTGGGCACATCCTAAGAAATGAACAATGATGGTGAATGTGATGTTACTTGGGCTGTCTCAGATTTCATAGATCTCCTTTTAGTATTAATTCATAGTCTCGGCATGGTGAGTGACTTTCAGAAATGTGGAGCTGCATGTTTTGGTTTATGAGGCTGATTAGCCATTTTACTGGCCTAGGAATCAAGGTATGCTTTCACTATCATTTTTCATAACCCCTAAATGCAATCTTCTTATTCTTAGCACAAAATTCAGATTATGAAGCTCTAGATATAGAGTTACTGATTAGTTACCCTGCTGAAGTCTCCAAGTATCTAATTTAACTCTATCACTTACTCTATCACCATATTAGATTAAGAGCCCTCTCTCCCTGGTCTGGTACAAGACCTCTACTATAATCAGAATAATCCTTTAAAAACTTCTTTAATGGATCCCTCTGTGCCCTGAAATTCTGTACACATGATGAACCTCACTATTCCATCCAGCATGTGGTACCCTGTAGTAGGCCAGGAATTGGCCCAGTCTCACATTTGTCTCTTTTCTAATCATAGGTGGGTACCATTTGAAGTCCAAATCTGTTCCTTCATTCTCTAAATCCCCACACAACTCACATTCCTGGAAGACCGAGGGAACTCCATCATTCTATCCTGCACCATCAGACTTTTTCCCCTAGTTCTGGAAATAGGCCCATATCATATCTATCTATATTCTAAACCTCAAATTATGCAAATATCAATACATATGTCTCTTATATAGAGATCAGGTGAAATTTGACACTCCTTTTTTCAGAAAGTATAAAGCCTTAATTCCCTGTTAACTCTACAGAGTAACTAGTTGACAATTCCTGGACAAATTCAAGTAACACTGCATGATATGAAAATAAATTGAACAACAAATGTATAATGAGTAGCATCTTGTCATGAACAACTAAACAGATCAGTTCTCAAGTAACTGTGAATCTAAACCTCAACCGTCAACATCTTCCAAAGCTTAAGGAACAATGGGAAAATTAAGTAACTCAGCAGCAGTCATAGAAATAAGAACCCTGGCATGTTCACAACCCATTAAAATGCTTGAGGTGGTTAAATAAGAACCTAAATTAAACACTGCACTGACAACAAAGTTAAGCAAGTAAAATTAAGCAATAACTTGATGAGAAATATATAAATTCAAAGAACTAATTCAGAAGATGAGTTTTCATAAAAATAAAATTGAAGGAGCTAAAGAACTCACTAGCAGGAGTGCCAACAAACATCTTTGAATGCAGATCCTACCCTGACCCTCAACTATGGTTTTGGGACCAACCTCTCCCAGAAGACTCTGTGGAAGCACATGAAGGAGGTGAGCTGACCCTCCCCAAGAAAGGTGGAGCAGGATGATTCCAGCTGCTCCCCTTCTCTCCATGGTCATGCACATCTTCTAGTTAATGAAACCTAGCAGAACACACAGAAAACAACACACTACAGGTACAACAATGGGCAAACGAGCAGGCGAAAGCCATGCATAGGGAATGAAGATGGCAGCTCTGATGAACTGAAAAGTACCAAACATCTATATAATTTCTTAGATAAGGAGGTTAGAGAAGAAATATGGAGGATCATTATTCAATTCAAATAAAGAATGGTTCAAGCTGAACAAACCACAAAAAAGAATCAAGAATATATTAAAACTCTGAGGACTTCAAGGGAAAATTCCTCTGCTCCTATCTGCCTGTGTTTCTGAATCCCTGAAGATTACCTCAGAGGCCTAGGGAGCCCACCTCCAAAAAACTGCACTTTGAAGCTGCCCAGTAAGTACATTCTGGCTGCAGGGGTCGCTGTCCAATAAGCTGAGGTCTCTGGCTTGTGGAGGCTCCACCCTGTTGTGCCTTTGTTCACTCTGAGGACTGTCAACTGGAGGCAGCAGAAGAGCATGGCCACTTCGCTTCATGGCCGTGCACTCTTTCTAACCAATGAACCCCACCACAACACATAGGAAAAACCACACTACAAGCGTGACAATGGGGAAACCTCGAAGGCAAACACCATCCACAGAAAATAAAGACAAAAGCTCAGATGACCTAATAAATTCCAACCACCTGATTAACCTCTCAGATAAGGAGTTTAAAATAGAAATATGGAAGATGTTTGTAGAACTCAAAAAAAGCATAAATTGATCTGAACAGAACACAAAGACAGAAATCAGAAAACTTCAAACTGAAATAACAGATCTGAAAAACATGGTTGCTCAACTGAAAACTTCAATGGATAGCCTCGCCAACAGGGTATCAGCAGCTGAGGAGAGAATCGGAGTACTGGAAGATGTGATGCAGAAAAACTCAACACAACAAAAGAAATTGGAAAAGAACCTTAAGACAAATGAACAGGCAATGGAAAAAGTACTCAAGGCATGCAAACAGATGAAAATAGAAGTCTTTGATAAACTCAACAAATCAACATAAGAATCATTGGAGTCCCAGAAACCCAGGAAAGAGATCTCCAGGAAGAATCAACTGTCAAAGACATAATCAAAGAGATACTCCCAGAGTATCAAATCCTGCATGCCTGAAGTGTACCAGCTAAAGAGACCCAAAGAAAAACACCCCAAGACACATCCTCATTACAATGACAAATCCCATCGATAGAGATAGAATACTAAAAGCAGCAAGATCAAAAAGGGAAATTACATTCAAAGGAGGATCCCTAAGACTTATAGCAGACAAGTCACAAGAAACTCTCAAGGCCAGAAGACAGTGGTGGGATATTGTGACAAGACTGAATGAAATGAATGCCTCACCGAGAATACTGCATCCAGCGCAACTCACGTTCAGGTTTGAAGGAAGAATACATAGCTTCATGGATAAACAACAGCTCAGAAACTTCACAGATGATAAATCAGCCTTAAAGGAAAAACTGACAGGTCTACTCTAAGACAAGAGAGACCAACAAACACAGCAAACTTATCTACAAAATTGACATTAAATCCTATGACAATCATCTCCCTCAATCAATGGACTAAATTCACCAATAAAAGACACAGAGTGGCAAAATGGGTCAAAAAGATGAATTCAACCTTCTGCTGCCTACAAGAAACACATCTAAATAGTTAGAACAAACATAGACTCAAAATCAAAGGCTGGAAGAAAATCATCCAAGCAAATAACACCCTCAAAAAAGCTGGGTGGCCATATTAATTTATAATAACACCAACTTTATACTCAGAAAAGTGGTAAGGGACAAAGATGGACACTATGTACTAATCAAGGGATATGTGCAACAGGAAGAAATCAGACTATTAAACATATATGTACCCAATGAGAGACCAGCAAATTATCTAATACAATTACTGACAAATCTGAAAGAAGAAATCAATAATAACCACAATAATTGTGGGAGACCTCAACACGGCCCTATCAACACTTGATAGGTCAACGAAATTGAAACCCAACAAAACATACTGGCCCTGAAAAGAGTTATGGAAAAAAGAGGACTAGTAGATATATACAGGACACTCCATCCCAAAAACCTGGATACACATTCTTTTACAATGTACATGGGTCATTCTCCAGAATAGACTACATGCTGGCACATAAAACATACCTCCATAAAATCAAAAGAAAAGAAATCTTGCAGGCTACCTTTGCTGACCACAAGGCTTTGAAATTAGTTGTGAACTACAAAGCCACACAGAAGAAAAACTTTAACAATTGGAAATTAAACACCCTGCTACTGAACAACCAGTGGGTCCGAGATAAAATCAAAAAGGAAATCAAAACTTTCCAGGAAACAAATGATAATGAAGACACAAACTGCCAGAATCTTTGGGACACAGCAAAAGCGGTCCTGAGAGTAAAATGTATAGCTCTACAAATACACATCAGGAAGGAAGAAGGGGCATACCTGAATAACTTAATGACACAGCTCAAAAAATTAGAAAATGACCAACAAAAGAAACCCAAAATAGGGAGACAGAAGAAAATAACAAAGCTGAAAGCAGAACTCAATGAGGCGGAAAACCAAAAAACAATCCGAAAGATCAACGAAAGCAGAAGTTGGTTCTTTGAAAAAAATAAACAAGATTGATAGACCATTGGCAAAACTCACAAAGAAAGAGAGAGAAATCTGATAACCCATATTAGAAATGAAAAGGGGGAGTTCACGACAGATATTGCAGAGATCCAAAGGGTAATCAAAGACTACTTTGAGAAACTTTATGCTACTAAACATGAGAACCTAGAAGAAATAGAAAAATTCTTGGACACTTATAACCTTCCACATTTAAGTAAGGAGGATGTAGCATATCTAAACATCCCCATCACTACTGAGGAAATTGAAACTGTAATCAAACATCTGCCCAAAAACAAAACCCCAGACCCAGATGGATTTCCTAATGAATTTTTTTAAATATTTCAAGAGGAGCTACTACCAATCCTAGCCAAGCTCTTCCATAAAATTGACAAAAAACAGGAACACTCCCAAACAGCTTTTATGAAGCCAATATCACCTTAATACAAAAACCAGACAGAGACACTGCCAAAAAAGAAAATTACAGACCAATATCCCTGATGAATGCTGATAAAAAGATCTTCAACAAAATCCTGGCAAATAAGATCCAATGCATCATCAAGAAGATCATACACTACAACCAAGTAGGCATCATCCCATGAATGCAAGGACGGTTTAACATCCATAAATCTATCAAAATCGTACACAACATCAACAACAAGAAAAATAAAAATTACAAGATCATATCAATAGACGCAGAGAAAGCATTTAATAAGGTCCAACACCCATTCTTGATCAAAACTCTCAGCAAGATGGGAATGAAAGGAACCTTTCTCAATCTAGTTGAAGCCATCTACCACAAGCCAATGACAAATATTATCCTCAATGGAGAAAAACTGAAAGACTTTCCTCTAAATTCTGGTACAAGACAAGGCTGTCCACTCTCACCACTCCTCTTCAAAATAGTACTGGAAGCTCTTCCTATAGCGATCAGGCAAGAAAAAGATATCAAGGGAATCCAGATAGGAAAGGAAGAAGTCAAGCTCTCATTGTTTGCAGACAACATGATACTCTACTTATAAAATCCTAAATACTCTACCAAAAAGCTTGAAACAATATAGAAACAATAGATTCATATAGCAAGGTGGCAGGCTACAAAATCAACCTACAGAAATCAATGGCCTTTTTATACACCAATAATGATAGGGAAGAGATGGAAGTCAGGAAGGCAATCCCATTCACAATAGTGCCACACAAACTCAAATATCTTGGAATCAACTTGACCAAAGACGTGAAGTACCTATACAAAGAAAACTATGAAGCCCTACTCCAAGAAATAAGAGAGGACACACGGAAATGGAAACATATGCCCTGCTCTTGGATTGTCAGGATTAACATTATTGAAATGTCAATACTCCTCAGAGCATTATACAGATTTAATGCGATCCCCTTAAAAATACCCATGACATTCTTCAAAGAAGTGGATCAAACACTTATGAAGTTCATCTGGAACAATAAACACCCTCCAATAGCTAAAGCACTCCTAGTGAAAAGGAAAATGGGAGGCATTACTTTCCCCAACTTTAAACTGTACTGCAAAGCAATAATTATCAAAACAGCATGGTATTGGAATAAAGACAGACCCTCAGATCAGTGGAATAGGCTTGAGTTCTCAGAGAACGTTCCCCAGACATACAATTACCTAATTTTCGACAAAGGAGCAAGAAATCCTAAGTGGAGCTGGGAAAATCTCTTCAACAAGTGGTGCTGGCAGAACTGGTTAGCCACTTGCAAAAAAAGCGAACATAGACCCCCAGTTAACATCATGTATGAAGGTTAAATCCAAATGGATTAAAGACCTTGATATCAGACCTGATACCATAAGGTATATAGAACAACACGTCGGTAAAATGCTCCATGACATTGAGACTAAAGGCATCTTCAAGAAGGAAACTGCACTTTCCAAACAAGTAGAAGCAGAGATCAACAGATGGGAAAACATTAAGCTGAGAAGCTTCTACGCCTTAAAATAAATAGTGCGCAGGATACAAGAGCCACCCACTGAATGGGAGAAACTATTCACCCAACACCCTTCAAGAAGGGGCTAATATCCAGAATATACAAGGCAATGACAGAACTTTACAAGCAAAAAACATCAAATCCCATCAAAAAATGGGGAGAAGAAATGAACAGACACTTTGATAAAAAAAGAAATACAAATGGCCAAAAGGCACATGAAAAAATGCTCCTCATCACTTATCATCAGGAAGATACAAATCAAAACAACGATGAGATACCACCTCACACGGCAGAGATTGGTGCACATCACAAAGAATGAGAACAATCAGTGCTGGCAGGTATGTGGAGAGAAAGGAACTCTTATCCACTGCTGGTGGGAATGCTGTCTAGTCCAACCTCTATGGAAAGTGATATAGAGATTCCTCCAAAAACTGGAAATCGAGCTCCCATATGACCCAGCTATTCCACTCCTAGGGATATACTCTAAGAACACAAGAATACAATACAAAAACCCCTTCCTCACACCTATATTTATTGCAGCACTATTCACAATAGCCAGCCTCTGGAAACAACCAAGATGCCCTTCAACAGACAAATGGCTAAAGAAACTATGGTACATATACACAATGGAATATTATGCAGCCATCAGGAGAGATGAAGTCATAAAATTTTTCTATACATGGATGTACATGGAATCTATCATGCTGAGTGAAATAAGTTAGAGGGAGAGAGGAGATGCAGAATAGTCTCACTCATCTATGGGTTTTAAGAAATATTAAAGTCATTTTTGTAACAATCCTCAGAGACAATGAGAGGAGGGCTGGAACACCAGCTCACTTCATGAAGCTCACCACAAAGAGTGGTGAGTATGCTATAGAAATAACTACACGGAGAACTACCATAATCATGTTAATAAATGAGGGAACTGGAAAGCCTGTCTGGAGTACAGGTGAGGGTGGGGTGGGATGGAGGGAGATTTGGCACATTGGTGGTGGGAATGTTGCACTGGTGAAGGGGGTGTTCTTTACATGATGGAAACCTAATCACAATCATTTATGTAATCAAGATGTTTAAATAAAGAAAAAAATAAAAAAGAATATATTAAGAAATCAGAAAACTCCAAACTGAAATCACAGGACTGAAAAACGTGGTATATGAAATAAAAACCTCAGTGAAAAGCCTGTCCAACAGAGTAACATTGGCTGAGGACTGAATCAGTGAGCTGGAAAATGAGAGATAGAACTCCATACAATAGAAGAGATTGGAAAAGTGCCTGAAAGCAAATGATCAGACAATGGAAAAAATTCTCAAGGAATGTGAACAGATGAAAATAGAAGTTTTTGATAAACTCAACAGAAACAACTTAAGAATCATTAGAGTCCTAGAGGCCAGAAAGAAAATCCCCAGAAAAAATCACGAGTCAAGGACAACATTGCAGAGAAATTTCCAGGGCTGACGATTGCATGCAACCAAATTCTGCATGTCCAAAGCTTACCAGCTAGAGGAGACCTGAAGAAAAGCAACTAGACACATCCTAGTCACAATGACAAATCCCACCTGGAAATTTAGTGGCTCACTACTGAACAAACAGTAGGTCAGAGATGAAATCAGAGAGGAAATCAAAAAAATTCTTTGAAACAAATGTGAATGAAGTCATAAATTATCTAAATTTGTGGGACAGAGCAAAAGCAGCAAAAATTATAGCTTTGTAAGTACATATCAGGAAGGAAGAAGGGCCTACATAAATAGCTTAATAATACAGCTCATAAAATTAAAAAATATCAACAAAATAAACCAAAAACATGTAGACAAAAAAATAACAAAGGTTAGAGCAGAAATCAATAAAGCAGAAATAAAAAAAATCCAAAAGATCAAGAAAAGCAAAAGTTGGTTCTTTAAAAAAAATCAAATTGATATATCACTAGAAAATGCACAAAGGAAGAGAGAAACTTAATAAACTATATTAAAATGAAAGTTAGGGGATTACTACAAATAGTACAGAGATTCAAAGGGTAATCAGAGACTATTTTGAGAAACTTTATGTCACAAAACATGAGAACCTGGAAGAAGTGGACAAAAGTTTGGACTCATAATCTTCCATGGTTGAATCAGGATGATCTAGTATATCTAAATAGGCCCATAATTATTGAGGAAATTAAAATGGTAATCAAAGTCTTCCCAAAAACAAAAGCCCAGGCCCAGATAGATTCACTAACAAATTCTTTAAAACTTTCAAGAGGAACAACTACCAATCCATTTCAGGCTCTCTCAGGAAATTAAAGAAAAAGAAACACTCCCAAATAGTTTTTATGAAGCTAACATCATTCTGATACAGAGATGCTGCAAAAAAAAAAAAAAAAAAAAAAAAAAGAAAGAAAGAAAGAAACAAACAAAAGAAAAGAAAAGAAAAGAAAAGAGAAGAAAAGAAAAAAAGCTACAGACCAATATTCATGATGAACATAGATGCACAGATCCTCAACACAATCCTGACAAATAGGATCCAACACTTCATTAAGAAGGTCATACACTGTGACCAAGTAGGCTTTATTTAGAAATGCAAGGATGATTTAACATATGTAAATCAATAAACATAATATACATATCAACAAAAGGCAAAAATAAAAACCATATGAATATATCAATAGATGCATATAAAGCATTTGGTAAGGTCAAACACCCTTTATGAAAAAAGACTCAAGAAGATGAGAATGGAAGGAACTTTTCTCAATATAGTCAAGACCATCTACCACAAGCCAATGGAAAATATTACTCTCAATGGAAATAAACTTTCCGCTAAAATCTGGTACAAGACAAGGACCCCCTCTATCACCACACTTATTCAACATAGTACTAGAAGTACTTGCCATAGCAATTAGGCAAAAAATGTTATCAAAGACATCAAGATAAGAAAGGAAGAAGTTGGGGCCGGGCGGTGGCGCTGGAGGTAAGGTGCCTGCCTTGCCTGCGCTAGCCTAGGACGGACCGCGGTTCGATCCCCCGGCATCCCATATGGTCCCCCCAAGAAGCCAGGAGCAACTTCTGAGCGCATAGCCAGGAGTAACCCTGAGCGTCACAGGGTGTGGCCCAAAAACCAAAAAAAAAAAAAAAAAAAAAAAAGAAAGGAAGAAGTCAAGCTGTCACTGTTTGCAGATGACATGCTACTTTATTCATAAAACTAAAGACTCAACCAAAAAGCTTCTAGAAACAGAGGATCATATAGAAATGTGGCAGGCTACAAATTAACGCACAAAATCAATGGCCTTTTACACAATAATAGAGAAGAAATGGACATTAAAAAACAATCCCATTCACATCAGTGCCACAAAAATTCAAATATCTTGAGGTCATCTCAACTAAAGAGGTGAAGGACTACACAAAGAAACCTACAAAATACTGCTTCAAGAAATAAAAGAGGACACAAGGAAATGAAGACATATGCCACATTTATAGATTGGGAGAAGTACATCATTAAAATGTCAATGGTCCACAAAGCATTGTACAGATTTAATGTAAACCTACTTAAGTATACCCATGACATTCTTCAATAAGTGGATCAAAAACTCATGAAATTCATTTGGGACAATAAAAACCCATGAATATCTAGAGAAATCCTGAGGAAAATGAATATGGGAGGCATCACCTTCTCCAACTTTAAGTTGTACTACAAAGCAATAGTCATTAAAACAGCATATTATTCAAATAAAGACAAACAGATCAGTGGAACAGACTTGAGTATGAAGAGACATACAATCATTAATCTTGGATTAAGGGGCAAGAAACACAAAATTGAGCAAGGAAAGCCTCTTTAACAAATGGTGCTGGGACAACTGGTCAGTCACATGCAAAAAGGTCAAATCTAAATGGGTTAAAGACTTTGATATCAGGCCCAAACAATAAGGTATACAGAACACCTACATCAAAGATTCCATGATATTGATACTAAAGGCATCTTCAAGGAGGAAACAGCACTGTTCAAACAAGTGGAGGCAGAGATAAACAGATGGGCCTATATTAAGCTGAGATGCTTCTGCACCTCAAAGGAAATAGTGACTAAAATACAAAGGCCACCATAGAATAGGAGAAACTATTCACCCAATTCCAAATCAGATAATGGGCTAATATCTAAGATATACAAGCTACTGACAGCACTTAACAAGAAAAATATCTAACCCTATCAAAAATTGCAGAGAAGAAATGCACAGACACTATCTAAAAAAAATACAAATGACCAAACAGGCACATAAAATCAGGGAGATGCAAATAAAAACAATTATGAGGTACCATCTCATACCACTGAAACTGACACACATCACAAATAACAAGAACAATCATTGCTGGTAGGGATGTAGTGAGAAGAAAAACTCATTCACTGCTGGTGGGAATGCCATCCAGTGCAGCCTTTATGGAAAACAATATGGAGATTCCTCAAAAACTGAGAATTGAGCTTCCATATGACCCAACTATACCACTCCTAGGGATATACCTTGGGAGTACAAAAATACAGTTCAAAAACCCCTTCCAAACACCTATATTCATTGAAGCACTATTTACAATAGCCAGAATCAGAAAACAAACCAGATTCCCAACAACAAATGAGTGGCTAAAGAAATTGTGCTACAGGCCTCCGCATGTGCCAGCGGCCTGTTGGTCCGGCCCAGGGTAGGGGGGCCCGGACCTGGGTCACCCGACCCCCCTCTCCCCCATTCCTCAGGATCTCCAGGTGGGTTCCTGGAAGGAGTGGATGGGGCACCCTGGGTTTTCCCCACTCCCAGGCCGGGTCTGTCTGGAGACTGGCCTAGGGTGGGCTTAAATCTCTATCCTTCGGGCTTCGGAGGGTCTCTCTCCCCTCCTGGAGCAGGAATTTTAGCCGGCACGGGTGGGCAGCTGGCAGGCCTCCGCATGTGCCAGCGGCCTGTTAGCCCGGCCCAGGGTAGGGGGGCCCGGACCTGGGTCACCCGACCCCTCTCTCCCCCATTCCTCCGGATCTCCAGGTGGGTTCCTGGAAGGAGTGGACAGGGCACCCTGGGTTTTCCCCACTCCCAGGCTGGGTCTGTCTGGAGACTGGCCTAGGGTGGGGCTGAGGGGGTGGAGTTTGATCTGGTGGGTGGCAGATAGCGGCTCAGCTATACTCAGGCTGTCACTGGCAATTTCATACCAGTCTACATTTTGCAAACTGCACGGGGGCTAGTGCACCCGCGCGAACATATGCTCCTCCCAACCATCAGTACCCCAGATTTACCCTTCTTAACTTCAGTAACACACAGTTCTAATCTCTGACCTAAGACATACAGTAGATCTAACAAATCCTAGAACTATTTAGAAGGACACAAATTGAACACATATTGAACTCATATATCTTTTGTATATTTTATGGGTATTTTCTTTAACTGATATAACTCTCTATATATTCTTCTACCATGATGTTTCTATCCACTTTTCATCTTGTCTTTTCTTTGTAAGCTGTTCAGTAAGGATTGTTGTTGGAACTGTCCCTCAGTTTGATGCCTATGATTGAACTATGTCATGGAAATTGCTGGTCTTGTTCCTATTGCTTCCAGATGCACCAATAACGCTTCATGGCATTGATCCTTGTTTGCATAGACACATTAAAATGGGAAAACACCATACATACAGATAAGTTCTTATCTAATAAATCTCAGTACAATGTACCTTATACCCTGAACATTGATATAATGACCTGGTACAGGCCTCAGAAGAATGGGCATCCTCCATTCACGCCAGAACCAGGAAAGCTATCTACGAAACATCCAAGGTCTTATATAGCAACAGCTGGAAGCAGTCCTCTACCAGGAAAGACACTACCAAGGGTCTGAGATTGACCTCCTAAAAAGAGACTTCCGTTTACACTGAGAAAACTTGACAACAACAATGACCTGCTCTACAGGACATGGTTCTCTCTAGTGCCCCTTAAGTGTGAGGGGAAACGAGAGGATGCTCTGCACCATCCTGACTGCAATATAGGATATGCAGACTCCAGGATCTTTAATACAGAAGCATGATACCAACAACAGAGACTATGTGAGGAATGGAGGTGTATTGCCACTACAATGATGACTTGAATTGGACAAACTAGTTTGCCTGGAGCCTAGAGTCAGTCCTGTGCCAGGAAACTTCAGGGGTAGGATCTCCTTGTATTTAGACCATAATTTGTCTTTCCATGTCCCTTATGTTTTGGTGGGCCTATGCAAACAAATGCCACTTTAATACCGTTTTTTACTATGTTCCCTTGACTCCAATCCTTAAGAAAAACAACCCACTAAAACTTTTGAGGTTAACTTAAACTAGTAAGCATGTGCATGGAACTAGAGAAATGTACTTTGCCCTCAATATTTAAGGAGTTACATAAGTCTAATGTCTTTAGATTATATTGTGTGCTGCTAAGAATTAGTATGTACTACAACTGGGGATTTGAGGGACAAAGTAATTGTATTGTACATGGGTTCAGTTTTGTTTTTCTTAATGTTCTTTGGCTGAAAGTTCAAGGCTGGGATATCATCGATGGGACTACCGAGAACTCTGTTTATGGGTGATTGGGCTTCCACTGTAACTTTACCCTGTCCTCTTTCTTTGCATCTTTGTTGTCATAATTAAAATAAAATTAAAAAAAAGAAATTGTGGTACATATACACCTTGGAATACTATGCAGCCATCAGGAGAGGTGAAGTAATAAAATTCTCCTATACATGAATGGACATAGAAACTATTATACTGAGTGAAATAAGTCAGAAAGAGATAGACACAAAATAGTCTCACTCATCTATGGGGTTTAAGAAAAATAAAAGACAATATTGAATAACACTCAGAGACAATAAAGATGAGGGCTGAAAGGACTGGCACATGATATGAAGTTTACCACAAAGAGTGGTGAGTGCAATTAGAGAAATAAGTACATTAACAACTATCATGAAAATGGTAATGTGCGAGGGAAGTAGTGTCTCAAATACAGGCAGGGGTTGAGGGAGGAGAGAGATGGGGCATTGGTGGTTGGAAGGTTGCACTGGTGAAGGGTGGTGTTCTTTTTTTATAACTGAAACCCAAGTATAAACATGTTTGTAATCATGGAGCTTAAATAAAGATGTTAAAACAAAGAACTACAGTACTAAGCATTTATTGAAAAAAAAAAATGAACTTACTACCAAGCCATTATTGCAGAATTTTACAGGGAAAGAACCATATAAATAAATTTGAAGACAAGTTATGTTGTAGCACAGACTGTAAGGATTTTGCTCACAAGAGAAATAGATGAATGAAAACATACTTCACATACTTCAACATGCCACTGTTTGGATTGATCCATAAAAGAGAAAATCTGTAATCATAAAATCCCTAAATAAAGAACTAAAAGAGCTAGAACTAATGGATTTATATGAGTTTTTTCATTCCGAAAAAGCTGAGAGTTCTTCTCTCGTGCTCATGGAACATTATCCAAGATGGATCCTATTTTAAAACATCTGAACAAAAAATAAATCCAAAAATTTATTATGAAAGATAAAGAATAATTACCAGAGCATAAATCAATGATATAGATACTATGAAAGCAATATAAAGAATCAATGAAACCAAGTGCTAGTTCTTTGAAAGAATAAAAATAATATACAAACCATTGATCTGACTCTTTAGGAAAAAAGAGAAAATGTTCAAATAACCTGGATCATAAATGTAAAGGGAGACTTTTTATAAGAGTCCTGAGAAATCTGGACAATATAAGAACTTACTCTAAAAAACTCTGTTTAAGCTGGAGAACCTACCAGTGGTCCTCAAACTATGGCCCGTGGGCCACATATTGTATTTGTATCTGTTTAGTTTCTTCATTGCAAAATAAGATATATGCAGTATGCATAAGAATTCGTTCATAAGTTTTGTTTTTACTAGAGTCAGACCCTCCAATGGTCTGAGGGACAATGAACATGCCCCCTGTTTAAAAAGTTTGAGGACCCCTGAGTCCTAGACAAAATAGACAGATGCCTAGAAACAAGTAATCTCCAAAAACTAAATGAGGAAAAAATATAAAGCTTGAAAAAACACCAATCCAAGCAAGAGTATTGAAATAATAATTAAGATTCTGCCTAAAAGTCCTGGCCCAGATGAGATTGTAGAAACATTTTATCAAGCCTTTAGAGAAGATTTACTGCAGTTGATCCTGGCAAATAGCCAGGAGTAACCCTTGAGTGTCACCGGGTGTGGCCCAAAATAAAAAAAAGAAAAGAAAAAAAGGTAAAATTCCTTTTCTAATTATTAATATATTAACACTAACATTAGAACCCAATACTCCATTGATTAACTTAGAACTTAAATAAGTGCTCTACTAAATGCATAAAGAGAAATAATTTAGAAAATTTTCTTGCTTTTTTGATTTAACATAGTGTAACTCTAATAACTGAAACATTCTATTTCTGAAAAATAGCTCTTTCAGAATCCAGATGTCCACTATAGACAATGGATTATAAATGAGTGCTATAAAAGTTGTGAAATATGCATTGTAGCTACCTAATGGAAATTGAAAATACATCTGAAAAGTTCTGTATATTTTTTAAGTAGATGTTTTTTGGTTTTTGTTTGTTTGTTTTCCTTTTGGGCCACACATGGGGTGCTTGGGGGTTACTCCTAGATCTGTGCTCAGGAATCACTCCTGGCAGGCAGGAGGGATTATATGGAATGCCAGGAATCAAACCCGGATCCGTCCGGGGTTGTCATCTTGCAAACCAAACACCCTACCTTAATGCTATTTCTCTGGCCGCTGAGAAGTTATATATTTTGTTTGTTTGTTTTGTTTTGGGGCTACACTCAGCAGCGCTCAGGGGTTACTCCTGGCTTTGCCCTCAGAAATCGCTCCTGGCAGGCTCTGGGGACCATATGGGATGGCAGGGATTGATCCCAGGTCCGTCCGTGTCGGCAGTGTGCAAGGCAAATGCCCTACCACTGTGCTGTCACTCAGGCCTCAGTAGTTATATTCTAAGCTCCATACTTTGACCTGTGCAAATATCATGATCTCTAGTATCATCCACAATGGAGCGGAAAGTTTCCAGACACCACCAAAGGACCAAGGGGAGAGTAAAAGAACATGTACGGAGCCTGTAGTTATTCCCATGACAGTATACTTCAGGGGCGGAGAAACTGTGTATCTCTTAGGCCAAGGGAATTCCCTTTCCTGATTTCCCAATATTTACTGTGCCTATGCAAGAAAAAAAAGAGAGAGAAGCACAAATTAACTTTTTTTTTGTTTTGTTATTGTTGTTTGTTGCTTGGTTTTTTTTTTCCCCGTGGGTTTTCTCTTTTTTTGTGCTTTGTTTTGTTTTTATTTCAGGACCATGGTCATTGTATGGTTGGTGTCTTTATTGCTCTGGTGCTTTTCGATTTTTTTAATTAATATTTTTTATTTAAACACTTTGGTTACCAACATGATTGTGGTTGGGTTTCAGTCATATAAGATGACACCCTCCCCCATCACCAGTGTAACATTCCCATCACCAATGTCCCAAATATTCCTCCTCCCCTCCCCGCCCCCACCTGTACTCTAGAGAGGCTTTCTATTCCCCTTACATATTCTCATTGTTAGGATAGTTTTCAATGTAGTTATTTCTCTAACTAAACTCATCATTCTTTGTGGTGAGGTCCTTGATGTGGGCTGTAACGTCCAGACCTCCTCTCTTTTTGTCTCTGAAAATTGTTGAGAAATGTCTTTCATTTTTTTAGTATTATGTTTTTCTTCCTTTTTCTCTTTCTTCTCTTAATTGCTATTTATAGCCTCTAGAAGGACTCCACCCACTTTTTGCTCGTTTGATTTTTGCCCTATTTTATTTTATTTTTTTTCTTTCCTTCAAACAGAACCACATAATTTGAACCATCTTGTTCTGCCTCACAAACTGAGGGGGAAATAATGGAGGGTACCAAGACCAGACAGTCATATGAACATTAAATAGAAATAAAAAATGATCAAACTTAAACACCAAATCCAAAACCAACGACAACAGAGTCAACACTCAACATGCTAGACACAGAGGGGACTGCCACCCGGGGAGGGGGTAAAGGAGGTGGATATGGGATGCATGCTGGGAACAGGGGTGTAAGGAGGACAACATTGGTGGTGGGAAAGCCCCTGATTCAATGTCACTATGTACCAAAAAGTTACTGTGAAAGATATGAAATGCACTTTGGTAAAAATAAAAATAAAAATAAAAATCTCCTGGGGACAGAGCAATAATACAGGAAAGTACCTTGTCTTCGCATGATTCACCTGAATTCAATCTCCAGTATCTTCTTCAGGCACTGCCATGAGTATAGCCATGTGTGGCACTAAAATCCAATAAATAAATACAACTTCCTTAATTGGAGGGCCGGAGAGATAGTAAGTAGAGTGGGTAAGGCCTAGCACATGGCCTACTCCGGTTCAATCTCTGACATTCCATATAGTCCCTGGAGCACTGCATAGAATAATTTCTGAGCACAGAGTCAGCTGTAATACCTGAACATTTCCCAGCGTGGCCCCCAAAAACAAATAAAATAAATTTAATTTAAATTAAAAAATTAAAATAATTGTGTTTATATTAACCTTAATTAAAATTTAATTAAATGTTTCCATCTATTTCCAATGCTTTTCTCAAAATTCTCATTATTCATTCTCTGAGTCCCTTCGGTGAACGGGTTAAAGAATTGAAGAGTCAGAAGCAAAAAAGAGACTTGGAGGATTGGCCCTCACTCACTGTATGTCTGAAACACAATTATGAAGGACTTTATAAATCACAATGGTTTTGATAAAACAAAATTTAAATTTAAAAAAGAGTAGGCAGTACTCAGACTTAAACACCAAACCCAAAGTCAACAACAACAGAATCAATACCCAATCTACAACAAGCTATACACAGAAGGGACCATTTACACTAGCAGTCCAAGGGGACAAAGGAGGGAGATATGGGATGCATGCTGGGAATAGGGGTGGAGGGAGGACAACCCTGGTAGTGGGAAAGGCCCTGATTCATTGTCACTATGTACCTTAAATATTACTATGAAAGACTCGTAATTCACTTTGTTCACAATAAAAATTAAAATAAATAAATAAAATGTGACATAAATAGTAAAATAAAATTAAAAAAAGAGTGGGTCGTCCTGAAGGAGTAGCTTATACAAGCTTGGCAGCAGGGGCTGAGTTTAAATGGAGCGGGCTTTGCCTTCTTGAAGTTGGCCTGATAGGAGAGCAGGATTCTCCATCCCTTGCCAATAGGAAGTGCCAGCTACTCTCATGAGAAAGTTCCTCTGGGTAAATTTTTTGATGTTGGCCATTAAGGCTATTTGTTCACATACCATTTCTATAGAATGTGAATCGGATCATTAATAATTGCCCCTGACCAATGGGATCAGAATCATCCTAAATTATTTCTGAAAGACAGGTATATTCTAGTATTAGTATTCTAGTACTCAACTTTTCAGCAATCTCTAGAAAATTTCTTTGCATTGCTTTCCTATAAATCTATACTTACTGTACCCATCTTGATTGGTGATTTTTCTTTTCTTTCCTCTTACTTCCTCGGCAACAACTAGAGTACATAAATACTCCAACCTTCTCTTGAAGTTAGGTAGGACTATATATAAGCCACTGTATGATGTGTTTGTGACTTCTCACAAACTAAAAAAACAAATATAATCTCCAAACTAACTTCTTTCTGGTCTTCCAACTGCGCAAGACCTTAAGTGCTATGTGTTAAATCTGGAGAATATCTGTTAGTCTGTAACATGCAATAACTGCATGGAACCAGGTTTCTAACTTCTCTTGAAAAAAATAAAGTCTTTTAGGCTACATACATGATAAAAACCAAATTATTAAGCATTTCGAGTACTGTACATCTTTGAGTGGATGTCTTGCAAAGACAGTGTTTTGTTACCTAATAAAGATCCCACTCTAGTCTAACTTGATAGTCTCTTGTATCTGGAAACACGACAAAATGTAATTAGGTTTTCCTTGATTTTATCTCAGTCTGTCTGTTTCAGGTAGCTGTCTTACCTTTAACTGAAATGCTCACTTGTATAGAAATCATTTTAGAAATTTTTCTAAAAAAACCTTATAAAAATTATTTTTAATTACATCATTTTATTTTATTTTTTTAAATAATTTTTATTGTAACCAAAAGTGAATAACAAATCTTTCACAGTAATATTTAAGGTACATAGTGACAATGAATTGGGGCCATTTCTACCACCAGTGTTGTCCTCCCTCTACCCCTTTTCCCAGCATGTGTCCCATTTCTCCCTCTTTTGCCTGCCCCTGCCCCAGATCGCTAGTGTGACTGTTCCCCTCTGTGTGTAGCTTGTTGTAGATATGTATAGAAATTATTTTAAAGAATCATTAAAGAGGAATCTTATCCAGAATTCTCCCCTCAAGGCTGAAGTTTTTCTTATTTCTTTGTTGTAGTCATTTTACAGGTTAAGTTCCCAAATATATGAGCCTATATGGTTCCAGCTCTTAGATCTTTTTGCCTTCTTGGTTTTTTCATTATCACACTTTACAGTATAATACTAATTTTCTAAATTTTGTTCTAGTTTCCATATTTCACACATATTCAGATGGCAGTTGACAGAGTGAGCATATAACAGTTTGGGTGGATTGATTGGAGTCTTCCATCATATCCAGAGTCAGTTATTCTTTCTTTTCCTTGCAACTAAATTATTTCCAGGTAGATATAAAAGCATTTTAAATATTTCAGAATGATTTGAGATTTTTTTTAAATCACAGAACATTTAAAATAGTTTTACATTGGCAATGGAACATGTTGAAGTATTCCAAGAAAATATTTATATCTAAACTTCACAAAACAATGATTTTGTCTGTTTGAGACCCATATCTAGTGTTGCTAAGAAGTTGCTACTGGCATGTTTCTTGGAGGTCACTCCTGCCCATGCCTGGGGAATCATTTAGTTCTGGGACTAAATTGAGACCTTGACATGCAAGTTATTCTAACTAACCCTTTGATCTATCTTCCTGACCCCACAAAATATCTTCTAAAAGAAGTATCTAAATAAATATGGAAAATATCCATGACACCTCTGTAGAACATGAAAGCTTAAGCAGTTAATGACATTATTGATATTATTGATTAAACATTGTTTTAATATTTTACTGTGTATCTATAATCTTTCAAATTTCTGACTATTCCATTTAGGTTATGCCATTTAGAACTGAAATCTAAAAATGTTTCCTTTGCTTATTTTACACTATAAATAGTGACATTTTTTCAGCTGAATTTATATCTAAATACTTTAGTGTAATGGCCTGTTTTGTGGTTTTTTTTTCCTGTCCTGGGTATAGAAACCCTAAAGTGGTATTGTTATATAAAAGCTCAAATTTGGGTTTACTGAAAACCCCTACTATTTCCCACAGGGCTTATAACAGACAACATTCTCAGCAGCAGTTGATGAGAGTTTCTTATTCACTACTTTCTGTATGAGGTTATGTTTTAAGAGATTGTTTTCTTAGTCCCACCTCATGGGACTAAAGTGGTAGCAAATTGACAAGGGTTATTGTTGAGAAGTGGTCTTCCTTGAGAGCGTGATCTGTTTGATAGCAGTCACTGTGGATGAGGAAGGAATTGGTTCTGTTTGGCTAGATAAAGTAGATGTCATTCACTTGTCTCTTTGCTCACCTACTGGCTTGTGATGGGCAGTCATTTTGGGAAACATGTTCAAAATGTCTAGAGAAACCTTTGAGATGATCCCTGCCACTGATTCTGTCTTATGCATCTAATTGTAGTCCCTTGCTTTCTGTTACGGTGGAGTAAGAAAAAGATTAGAGCATCAGGATGCCAGACTTAGTTTCTCAGTGTTCAGTACCCAAAAAGCCTCTTCTGACTGAGGCTTATTTCCCAAGCTTATTTTTTATGGTCTTCTTCCATCCCTTAGTTGAGGACAATTCTTTAGCCTGAGTAATAGTGTTTTCAGCAAGGTTTTGTGACTAATCTGTCTGGGATGCAAATTTTGGCTTCAACATGAGAGAATGCTGACAAAACATATATCTATTGTGTCATTTGGCTCTGACTCTAATTATTGTCTTGATATTTACGTTTGAAACTGAAAGAAAAGAAGCAAATAATAAACTGGGAAATATAATATATTTATAAGACAAGGTGTTTACTAGAACTATTTAGAGAAGCTCTTATTTTTGTTCATTTTAAAACTCTTTTGTTGTCTTTGTTTTTGTTTGGGGACCAAATCCAACAGTGCTCAGGGATTGCTCCTACGGTGCTCAGGAGATTAGATGGAGTACTGGAAATTAAATTTAGGTTGGCCACATGCAAGGCAAGTGCACTATTCTCTGTACTATCTTTCTGACCCAAAGCAAACTCTTTTACAAAGTGTGTTCAACCTAAAATATTAAAAAAATTTTAAAAAGTGTTTCAGCCTTAATTTTACTCAGCTGACATATGCTTTGAAAGGATCTTTTAAAGTTTTTATGATAGGGGGTATGTTTTTATTTTTTATTTTTAAGGATTTATTCTTTGATCATATATTGTTAATATCCTATACGAGTGGCTTATGTGATAGCACCATGGGTAAGGTATTTGCCTTGCACACAGCCAACCCTGGTTCAATTCCAGCATCCTATACGGTCCTCCAAGCTTGCCAGAAGTGATTCCTGAATGCAGAGCCAGAGCACTGCTGGGTGTGGCCCCCAAACAAAAATATACTTTACTAAGATATTTGATATCTTTGTATCAAATAAACAATACTAATTACTAAATTATACTAAAAATACTAAATATACAATACTAATAACAAATATACAATACTAATACACACTTATATTAATTATTAGATAATAATGAAGATTATTATGATGGATAAGATAATATGGTTACAACATGATTATCCCTATGGTGTTGAGGTACACAGTTACTGCAGCAGACCACCACAAAAATGCCCATATCCTCCACTACTGACCTTACCTATATCAGTTTCATTTCCTCATTCTTTCACAGACCACTATTTGATAAACTCATTTTATGAATCTAAGGGCAAGGTTTTGTCATAATTTGATACTATTCCCTTATTTTACTTTTTGTATAATACAAGGGTGACATCATCCAGTATTTGTCCTTCTTCCTCTGACTTATTTTGCTTAACATGACACCCTTCAGTTTTTCATCCAACTTGTAGTACACTGCAGTATTTAATTCTTTCTTTTAGTTGCCTAGAATTCCATTGAATAGAAAGGAACTAGTAAAGATGATAGATATTTATCAGATATTGTTAATATCCTATACAAGGGGCTTATGTGATAGCACCATGGGTAAGGTATTTGATAAATATATCTTTATATAAGGTATATGATAAATATATCTTTTTTTGATAAATATATCTTTTTTACAGTTATATTTTTATTTAACCAACTTTATTACATACATGATTGTGTTTGGGTTTCAATCATTTTAAGAACACCAGTGCAAAATTCCCATCACCAATGTCCCAAATCTCCCTCCTCCCCACCAAACCCCCGCCTGTACTCTAGACAGGCTTTCTATTTCCCTCATACATTCTCATTATTAGGATAGTTCAAAACGTAGTTATTTCTCTAACTAAACTCATCCCTGTTTGCGGTGTGCTTCATGAGGTGAGCTGTAACTTCCAGCTCTTTTCTCTTTTGTGTCTGAAAATTATTATTGCAAGAATGTCTTTCATTTTTCTTAAAACCCATAGATGAGTGAGACCATTCTGCTTCTTTCTCTCTCTCTCTCTGACTTATTTCACTCAGCATAATAGATTGATTCCATGTACATCCATGTATAGGAAAATTTCATGACTTCATCTCTCCTGACAGCTGCATAATATTCCATTGTGTATATGTACCACCTTTTCTTTAGCCATTCATCTGTTGAAGGGTAACTTGGCTGTTTCCAGAGTCTTGCTATGGTAAACAATGCTGCAATGAATATAGGTGTAGGATATTCTGTATGTAAATATTTCATGGGATTATTATGTTATTGACCCTACCCTGATCGGTGATTGCGCCCTACCCTAGGGTGTGACCTGGCATTCTGCCCCCACCCTAGGGTGGTACCTGATTCTGCTTCCACCATTGGTTGGTATCTGATCACACCATTGGGTGGTACCTGATTCTGGGGGATAAGAACAAGGGTCTGTGGAAGGAGAGAGGCTTTTGACTGGAACTAAGGCTGAGACTTTGAACTTCAGTTTTGTCCACCGAACAAATCTAATATTTCCACAAGCCTGACTGTCTGTGAGTTGCTTACCTGCCATTTCATCTCAGAACCGTCGGCTGGACAGGGTGGCAGATGGGTGATCCGAGCTGGAGGGGAAAGACCTCATCCTTCATCCCTCCATCAGTCAACCTCTTCGGGGGCTGACTTGCAACATAAGGAAGGGATTTTTGTATTGTATCTTTATGTTTCTAGAGTATATTCCTAGGAGTGGAATAGCTGGGTCGTATGGGAGCTCGATTTCCAGTTTTTGGAGGAATCTCCATACTGCTTTCCATAAAGGTTTAACTAGATGGCATTCCCACCAGCAGTGGATAAGAGTTCCTTTCTCTCTACATCCCCGCCAACACTGTTTGTTCTCATTCTTTGTGATGTGTGCCATTCTCTGGGGTGTGAGGTGGTACCTCATAGTAGGTTTGATTTGCATCTCCCTGATGATTAATGATGTGGAGCATTTTTTCATGTGGTTTTTGGCCATTTGTATTTCTTCTTTGTCAAAGTGTTCATTTCTTCTCCCCATTTTTGAAGGGATTAGATGCTATTTTCTTGTAAAGTTCTGTCAGTGCCTTGTATATTTTAGAGATTAGCCCCTTATCTGATGGGTATTGGGTGAACAGTTTCTCCCACTCAGTGGGTGGCTCTTGTTTCCTGGGCACTATTTCCTTTGAGGTGCAGAAGCTTCTCAGCTTAATATATTCCCATCTGTTAATCTCTGCTTTCACTTGCTTGGAGAGTGCAGTTTCCTCCTTGAAAATGCCTGTAGTCTCAATGTCCTGGAGTGTTTTGCCTATGTGTTGTTCTATATATCTTATGGTTTCGGGTCAGATATCGAGGTCTTTAATCTATTTGGATTTTACCTTCGTACATGATGTTAGCTGGGGGTCTAAGTTCAATTTTTTGCACGTGGCTAGCCAGTTGTGCCAACACCACTTGTTGAAGAGGCTTTCCCTGCTCCATTTAGGATTTCCTGCTCCTTTATCAAAAATTAGGTGATTGTATGTCTGGAGAACATTTTCTGAGTATTCAAGCCTATTCCACTGATCTGAGGGCCAGTTCTTATTCCAGTACTATGGGGGGAGGTCAAACCCCTTGTTGATGGTCTCCAAGTCTAAGAATGACTCCCAGAATGATAAATTGAATCCCATTCTTCTGTTCCCCCTTTTGGGGGAGACTTTGATAATAATATCCGGAGTAAATAATCAATGAATGCAAAAGATTAGGGGACCAAAGGTTCAGCAAAGAAAGTCTTTTGTCAGTTGCAGCCAGCTCCAAAAAGCAAACCGAACCAGCCATTAGTTCTGGCAAAAGAGCTCCCTATGCCTCCCCAACAAGCTATTTATTTCTTTCCTTAATCACCCCCACCTGGAAAATTCAGGTGGGATGACAGGCAAAAACAATATTACAACAATTACTCAACAATTCCCCCTTTTTGTAAGCAAACAATAATAGTATACAATACAATAATAATATACAATACAATACAACACTACATAATTACAAAACTTTAATGAAATATAACATCAATTTTATAAGATTAAAAACACTAATTATCATTAATTAAAACATTAATTACAATAATTACAAAAATACAGAATTAAATATACTTTCAAGGATTCTAATCATAAAAAATACAAATACAAAAGCTAAAATTTTTACCAAGTCAAAATTTACACTAAAAAGATAGGAAGTATAGAACTCCTAAAAGTCCGACCGAAGACATTTGATGAATCAGGAAAGACAAGTTGTAACTTGATATAGGACACAGCACTGGAACAGTTAATGATGTATTCCTCAGTTCGATATCAGGAGGCTTGCAATTGTGATGAAATTCCTACAAATAAAACGTTAAGAACTAGGAAAAAAAGATGAATTGTAAGAAATAATAAATTAAGGCATAAAGTGTCAGGAAAAGAAAACCATAAACAAAAATTACAAAACCGATAAACATGCAAATACATACTATACAAAATTATGGGAATAACACTCTTTTATAATTGCCAGAAATATCTATTAGATAGGAATCAAGATAAAGCCAAAGAAAAAATTTGAATTGAATCAAAAAGAAAAAAGAAAAAACACTTTGAAAATGCAATAATGAAAAAACTGTTTAAAAAATATTTCAAAATAACAAAAAATTATAGTAACGAAAACAAATTTTTTAACTCAAAGTTGAGTGAATCTAGACGATCAAGAATTTCATGCACAACATGACCATAAAATTCTATAATGCAAATATGAAACAATAAATATATTATAATCAGTCATCAATAATGAGCATTGTGAACAGAGTCTACCCAAAATTATGGTTATATCAAAACTATAATTATACCTCCATCTCAAAATCTATGTTGAGAGCAATAAAACACTGATGTTACAATGAAAAGTCAAAAGTTGCCAAATGAACATATATCGATACACAATCATAAAGCAACATTAACATGATTAAGATTCTTTCTTTCATATAGGTCTTAAGTAACATCAATATATTGCAAAATCTTCTAATTAATAGTAACCTAAAAGAATACTGAAATTAAGGCATAAATACATCATACAAACAACCACAATGGGGATTCATCGTATTCATTCCTATTAAGGAATCATATCTAAAAAATGACCAGTAAAACATCAATGATAATTGGCAAATAAAGGAAATGATCATTAAGTATTCATAGTAGATCTCTGAGAAATATAAAACAAGATATATGCTGCTGTAGATTTTACCGATACAATAGGGATTTTCTTGATCTTCGTATCATCAAAATTGATCCAATACTGTTCTGTGGCAATTTTACAATATGATGTACAATGTCCATAATGAACTTGACCAAAATGATTTGATACTGATGATAAATTATATTTTTCAATCTTGTTATTATCTTCTTGAGTGAACTCTGCTAAATTGAGGTCTTCCAAAGGAAAAATCCATATAAGTGTATAATTTTTAATCTGTTTTCCATCAAAAGCAAAACGTTTCAAATGAATTATCAATACGGGAGGTATTTTCCATAAATATGTTTTCTTTGAAAAATTCCTTTTAGTGTTGCAATTATAACAGTGAATTCTATTGTTCTCTCTCAAATCTTCTTCTTTAAAAAATTCAACAAGGCATTCCTGTAAAGTACATTTATCTGCAGACTTGACAGCCAGGGACAACTGAACAAATGTTTCATAAACCTCAGACTTTTGGTAACATGTAAGACACTGTAGTATAGATTTAAACTGTCCTTGAAAGGTATCATAGATAATAGATTTGCAAGCTCTAAATTGTTCATATTTATCATTGTCTCTAAAGTGTACAGTTTCATCTGTTATTGAATTTTTAAGCAAATCTTGATGTAGTCCTTCTATAAGAAACTATAATTCGTGAGGATCCTGTTGATTGTGTCCAGCAAATTGGTCATTGAGTAAACTTATTGTTGCTTTGAAGCTTTCAGGATTGAAATACTTATGGCATTCATTTCCCATGATTTTGATAAGATGACCAAATTCATCTGCTAATTTACCTTTATGCCCCTTTGGATTTTCTCTGTTAATATCTTTTTTATAATGATCTTGATAAAAATACTGAGTCAAGTCTGTAATATTATACAAGCATTGCAATATTGAATTCATGTAACATGAGTTACCCAAATTTTGTAATCCAGTGAAAACAGGTTTCTGTTTTTCTGTTTGTAGTCCAGACTGTAAGGATTTTTCACTTTTGTCAGATTCACTGAGAATATGAGGTATGAAAGTTAATCCCTCACTTACTTTCCCAGTCACCTCAGCAGCACCACAACTATCAATATCTTGAGCACTCTGTACTTGATGTGGGGAGCAATCTATAGTCCTAGCAACCTGACCTTGATCATCAGCGCCAGTCCGATTTCTAACAAGGTGCAAGGGGACCCAAAATTTCTTAGGAGGGTTGTCATTTGTAGAAACATAAGCATAACCCCTCCCTCTCAAGAGGAGATAACCAGCAATCCATTTTTTATCCCCTTTTATCCAAATTGGAATATTTGTTGTTTCTTGTCTCTGATTATCTTCTTTAAAATGTTTTTCCCCGGCTGTATAGCTCTCTCCCTGAGGTACATTTAGATAATTTAGTGTAATGAGAGTCAAAGATAACAGCTCCGTTGGTATTAAACCTCTTTGTCTATTCTTTTGCAATTGAGTTTTCAGAGTTCTATGGGCTCTTTCCACAATTGCCTGTCCTTGACAATTGTGGGGAATTCCTTTAAGATGCTTTATCTGCCATTCATTACAAAAAAATTCAAAAGTTGTACTTATATAAGAGGGTCCATTATCAGTCTTAATAGAATATGGAATACCCATAACAGAAAAACATTGTAAAAGAAAACTGCAAACTGCCTTAGATTTTTGGGAAGACATAGGAATTGCCCAAATAAATCGAGAATATGTATCCACTACCACATGAAGGTATGGTTTTTTGGGAAATAAGTCTGTTTGAGCTACATTCATTTGCCACAATTCGTTAGACTGCAAGCCTCTTGGATTTACTCCTGCTATATGAGTCTTTTGTGCTAGCGGGGCACATATGTTACATCTTTTTATCATTTCTTTCGCTTGCCTCCATGGAATTTGATAATTTACATGTAAACGATGAGCATTTGTGTGTAAGGCTGAATGTTCCTCTACAGGTGATTTAAATATAGGCATTGCCAACAAATCAGCAGTTTTATTTCCTTGAGCCATTGGCCCTGGAAGGCCTGAATGAGCTCTAATATGTGTGATGAAGGTAGGTTCAGTTCTTTTTTGATTAATGTGTTGTAACTTTTTTAAGAAATTCTGTATAATAGGACTATGAGAATTGAGGGAGGCAGTGGCTATCACCGGGCATAAATTTACAACATATAAAGAATCAGAAACAACATTCATGGCTTCAGATATATTTTCTAATAGATAAATTAATGTTGTTAATTCAACTTTCTGTGCAGACTTATATTTGGTTTCTATCGTTATATTCATATTTTCTCCGGTTATTCCGCCCCATCCCCCACTTGATCCATCTACATAAAAAACTTTTGCATTGGGAATAGGAGAATCCCTCACAATTGAAGAGATAACAAACTGAGTCTTTTTCAAAAAGTCCCAGGTCTTTCCTTTTGGATAATGAGAAGAAATTTCTCCTGTAAAATTTGAGAGAGCCCTTTGTAGAGATTCATTAAGAGGCAATATTAACTCAATTTCCTTTTTTGGTATTGGCAATACTATTATATCTGGATCAAAACCTAACAAAGATATTGATCTGAGTCTTGCTTTGATAATCAATTCTGAGATTAGTTGCAGGTAAGATATCACAGACTGAGGCTGTTTGTTATGTAAATACACCCATTCCAAAGGACTAGCCTGTTGCATTGAAGCTGCAGTAGGTGTTTCTTTTGTAGGGAAAATTAATAAAAATATCTTCTCTCCAGGGATAAATCTTAAGAGAAATGATTTTTGCAGTCTGTTCAAGAAAATGTCCAATTCATTTTTAGCAGCTTTTGTTAAATTTCTGGGACTATCTAATGCAGGATTACCTTCCAAAGTTTTAAACAGATTAAACAGCTCTGCATTTGAGATTCCTAGTGCTGGGCGGAGCCAATTTACATTACCCAAAAGTTTCTGAAAGTCATTAAGCGTTTTAAGGTTCTCTTTTTTTATAGAAATTCTTTGTGGACGTATTGATGTTCTGTCCAAAATAAAGCCCAAGTATTGATATGGTGGCATGGTCTGTATTTTTTCTAAAGCTATTTTCAGTCCTGCCATTTAATCACATAAGCATATAATTTCTGTAAATCTGTTTCATTATTCATTGTAATTAAAATATCATCGGTGTAATGAAAAATTATAGCTTGGGGAAATTTTTCACGAGCAGGGCTCAAAATTTTGTCCACAAAATATTGACACATAGTTGGTGAATTTAGCATGCCCTGCGGGAGAACAGTCCATTGAATATGCCTGCAAGGGTGAGTATTATTAATAGAAGGTACTGAGAATGCAAAACGGTGTTTATCTTCTAGGTGAATAGAAATATGATAGAAGCAGTCTTTTAAATCAATTATAATTAGTGGCCATTCCTTAGGGATTACTACAGGTGATGGTAAACCTGTCTGTAATTTTCCCATAAGTACCATAGATAAATTCACAGCTCTCAGATCCATTAACAATCTTCATTTATCAGATTTCTTTTTTATGGTAAATACAGGTGAATTCCATTGAGAAAACAAAGGCTCAATATGTCCTAATTTTAGCTGTTCTTCCACTAATTCTGTGAGCACTTTTAATTTATCAGTTTTAAGTGGCCACTGGCCTAACCAAATTGGTTGTTCAGATTTCCATTTTATTTTTATTGGTGCTGGGGTTTTTCTGGCAGTGGCCCCTACCAAAAATTTTGGGTTTTTAATTCAGAAGAAGGTTCAGGCTCACCTTGAGCTAATGGAATATGGAATTCTGCCTTCCATTGTTTATGCAAATCACAGCCCCATAAGGATAGTGAGAATGGGCCCACATGAGGTCTGATAATAGCCTTTTGGTTTTCTGGGCTATAAAATACCATGGTTCTTGTGCTTAACAAACAAGAACTCAGGCCTCCTATTCCTTTTAATGAATATGGAATTTCTTGCAGAGACCAATTTTTTGGCCATTCTTTATCAGAAATTACAGAGACCTGAGCACCTGTGTCTATCATGCCATTGAAGAATTGCCCTTCTATATTAAGTTTAATCATTGGATTTTTATCTTTACTTTTAGTAATCAGAGCCACTAATGGGTTTTTGGCAGCCCCTGGATCTGTGCTTCCAAAACCTCCAGTTCTTATTTTATCTGAAGTCCCAAATTTAACATAAGGTATTATTACTATTTGGGCAATCGTCTCCCCTTTTTTGAAAGTCCAAGTAACTGGCACATTGATAATTACAATAATTTCTCCCTTTGAATTTAAATCAATAACACCTGTAGTTACTGATATACCTTTTACATTAAGGGAACTTCTGCCCAGAATCAAACCCATTGTATCTGGGTGTGGTGGTCCCACTATGCCTGTATGTAACATATAAGGGCATTCTCCTGGGTAAATTGTAATGTCCACTGGGCAAGTTATATCAAGCCCAGCACTGCCCACAGTAGCATGTGTTAATTCATTAATTGAGATTAATTTTCTTGGGCTGGGCTGGGGAGAATTATGGTTTGATGACTTTGCCCCTGATTTGTAAGGGCCTGGGGATTGGCTCTGTAGGTGTTTCCCTGTTTTTTAATTGTAGATCCTAGAGGAACTGAATTTAACAAAAGACGGCAATTCCTTTTAATATGCACTTGTTTTCCACAATGGTAGCAGGCAAATTGTGTCCTAGGGTTTGTATTAAAACCTCTTCCTATGTTATTATTAGGGGGATTTCCAGATCTACAGTCTTTCGCCCAGTAGTAATCCTTATTACATTTTGGGCAGAGACCTGGTTTTTGGGCAAGTTTTTGTCCCCTTTGGTAAAGAGGTATATTTCCTTTAGTAATTGCAAAGGTTTGCACCTGATCTGAATTTGCTAATGAATGGGGTATATCATAAACATTCCTACATGCATATAAAAATTCATTTAAATCAGCTTTTTCCTGCAACGGAGCCAATACCAATTTGCAAGCTGAATTAGCATTATGATAAGCCAAACATTTTTCTAGAAATTTCCTCACCTCATCATTTTTAACTTGTATTTTTAAAGCATCTTTGAGTTTAGCCACAAATACTACATAAGGCTCTTGGGGACCTTGGATGATTCTTAAAAAGGTTCCCTCACCAGTACTGTTAGTATCAATTCTTTCCCATGCAGATAATGCAATGTCTTTAATTATTTTTGAGATTTTCTTTGGTAAAGTCGCTTGTGTCTGTATATCTGAATATTGATTTTCTCCCATTAATAATTCATATGAGAGATTAACCCCTGCCACTCATTTTTTGGTTCCATCTGGACTATATAGTTTGGATTTCACACCATCTGCATATAACATTTCCCATTCAGTTCGCTGTTTAGATAGCAGGCATATTTCAGCAAGTTTTTTAAAGGCATGCAGAGTCCAAATTGATTTTCGACACCACATGCTTAGTACCTCCTGACAATATGGAGAGGTAGCCCCAAATTCTTTACATGCTTTCTTAAACCGTTCCACATCCTCCATTTCAAGAGGTTCATAAATTGAAACATATACATTTGAAATGGAGGTGAGGCCAGATTAGCAGAAGTACCTTGCACAGGACTCTGATGCCTGAGGTGTGGAATACTAGAATGTGGTTCATTGTCTGAGTTGGCACTAACATGTGAGTCCATACTGTGAATAGAATCAGGACTTCCTTGTGGACTTAGCACTGGAGGCTGATCATCAGTGTCAAGATCTTGATTTGGATTATGAGTATCTAAATTACGTGTCCGAGTTGATTTTTTACCGGCAAAAATGCCTATACTTTTGATGCCAGTGTTAGACTTATCAGCCTGTATCTTAGTCTGAATTTTTGTAGGATAAATTTTTTTATTGTCCATACTGGTCATTACTTTAAAATTTCCACATTGTCTATTTCCTAACCACCAGCCAATGCCTATGCATATGATAGTCATATTAGCCAACACAGAAATTCCACAAACTATGACTAATGGAGACCATTCAAGCAATGCAAATATTGGGGTAGAAATTTTCGACTGAATTGTAAGCAGCAACCATCCAACGACAATGATATTTACTAGTATCAAACAAAGTTTGCTTGGTTTATATCCAAGCAGAGTAATGTACTTGAGTAATGCCAAACCGATGTATTTAATAACATATGGTATAGTGAGCGTGAGTATCCATAATAACCAACCAAGGACTTCCAGAGGTAATTTCCAAAAAACATGTCACTTACACTTCCAGAGGGTCCAGATGTCCCTGTTCGGGTGCCAAATATGGGGGGAGGTCAAACCCCTTGTTGATGGTCTCCAAGTCTAAGAATGACTCCCAGAATGATAAATTGAATCCCATTCTTCTGTTCCCCCTTTTGGGGGAGACTTTGATAATAATATCCGGAGTAAATAATCAACGAATGCAAAAGATTAGGGGACCAAAGGTTCAGCAAAGAAAGTCTTTTGTCAGTTGCAGCCAGCTCCAAAAAGCAAACCGAACCAGCCGTCAGTTCTGGCAAAAGAGCTCCCTATGCCTCCCCAACAAACTATTTATTTCTTTCCTTAATCACCCCCACCTGGAAAATCCAGGTGGGATGACAGGCAAAAACAATATTACAACAATTACTCAACACAGTACCATGCTGTTTTGATAACTATTGCTTTGTAGTACAGTTTAAAGTTAGGGAAAGTAATTCCTCCCATATTCTTTTTCCAAATGATTGCTTTAGCTATTCTAGGGTGTTTAATGTTCCAAACTAATTTCAAAAGTGCCTGATCTACTTCTTTGAAGAATGTCATGAGTATCTTTAGAGGGATCACATTAAATCTGTATAATGCCTTGGGGAGTATTGCCATTTTGATTATGTTAATCCTGCCAATCCATGAGCAGGGTAGGTGATTCCATTTCCATGTGTCCTCTCATATTTCTTTTCTTTTTTTTTTACCATTCTGCAGTTTAATCATATTTTTTTAATTTATTTAAACACCTTAATTACATACATGATTGTGTTTAGGTTTCAGTCATGTAAAGAACACCACCCATCACCAGTGCAACATTCCCATCACCAATGTCCCAAGTCTCCCTTCTCCCCAATGGACCCCCGCCTTTACTCTAGACAGGCTCTCCATTTTCCTCATACATTCTCGTTATTAGGACAGTTCAAAATGTAGTTATTTCCCTAACTAAACTCATCACTCTTTGTGGTGAGCTTCCTGAGGTGAGCTGTAACTTCCAGCTCTTTTCTCCTTTGTGTCTGAAAATTATTATTACAAAGGTGTCTTTCATTTTTCTTAAAACCCATAGATGAGTGAGACCATTCTGCGTTTTTCTCTCTCTCTCTCTGACTTATTTCACTCAGCATAATAGATTCCGTGTACATCATGTATAGGAAAATTTCATGACTTCATCTCTCTTGACAGCTGCATAATATTCCATTGTGTATATGTACCATGGTTTCTTTAGCCATTCGTCTGTTGAAGGGCATCTTGGTTGTTTCCAGAGTCTTGCTATGGTAAATAGTGCTGCAATGAATATAGGTGTAAGGAAGGGGTTTTTGTATTGTATTTTTGTGTTCCTAGGGTATATTCCTAGGAGTGGAATAGCTGGATCATATGGGAGCTCGATTTCCAGTTTTTGGAGGAATCTCCATATCGCTTTCCATAAAGGTTGAACTAGACGGCATTCCCACCAGCAGTGGATAAGAGTTCCTTTCTCTCCACATCCCCACCAACACTGTTTATTCTCATTCTTTGTGATGTGTGCCATTCTCTATGGTGTGAGGTGGTATCTCATCGTTGTTTTGATTTGCATCTCCCTGATGATTAGTGATGTGGAACATTTTTTCATGTGTCTCTTGGCCATGTGTATTTCTTCTTTGTCAAAGTGTCTGTTCATTTTCCTCCCCATTTTTTGATGGGGTTAGATGTTTTTTTCTTGTAAAGTTCTGTCAGTGCCTTGTATATTTTGGAGATTAGCCCCTTATCTGATGGGTATTGGGTGAATAGTTTCTCCCACTCAGTGGGTGGCTCTTGTATCCTGGGCACTATTTCCTTTGAGGTGCAGAAGCTTCTCATCTTAATATATTCCCATCTGTTAATCTCAGCTTTCACTTGCTTGGAGAGTGCAGTTTCCTCCTTGAAGATGCGTGTAATGTCCTGGAGTGTTTTGCCTATGTGCTGTTCTATATATCTTATGGTTTTGGGGCTGATATCGAGGTCTTTAATCCATTTGGATTTTACCTTCGTACATGATGTTAGCTGGGGGTCTAAGTTCAATTTTTTGCAAGTGGCTATCCAATTGTGCCAACACAGCAGGCTTTACCTGCTCCATTTAGGATTTCCTACTCCTTTATGAAAAATTAGGTGGTTGTATGTCTGGGGAACATTTTCTGAGTATTCAAGCCTATTCCACTGATCTGAGGGCCTGTCCTTATTCCAATACCATGCTGTTTTGATAACTATTGCTTTGTAGTACAGTTTAAAGTTGGGGAAAGTAATTCGTCCCATATTCCTTTTCCCAATGATTGCTTTAGCTATTCGAGGGTGTTTATTGTTCCAAATGAATTTCAAAAGTGTCTAATCCACTTCTTTGAAGAATGTCATGGGTATCTTTAGAGGGATCGCATTAAATCTGTATAATGCCTTGGGGAGCATTGCTATTTTGATTATGTTAATCCTGCCAATCCATGAGCAGGGTATGTGTTTCCATTTCCGTGTGTCCTCTCTTATTTCTTGGAGCACAGTTTTATAGTTTTCCTTGTATAGGTCCTTCACATATTTAGTCAAGTTGATTCCAAGATATTTGAGTTTGTGTGGCACTATTGTGAATGGGGTTGTTTCCTTAATGTCCATTTCATCCTTATTACTATTGGTGTATAGAAAGGCCATTGATTTTTGTGTGTTAATTTTGTAGCCTGCCACCTTGCTATATGAGTCTATTGTCTCTAGAAGCTTTTTGATAGAGTCTTTAGGGTTTTCTAAGTAGAGTATCATGTCATCTGCAAACAGTGAGAGCTTGACTTCTTCCTTTCCTATCTGGATTCCCTTGATATCTTTTTCTTGCCTAATTGCGCAAGAGGACAGTAGACAGACATATACAGGTCACACTCACAGTTATTCACAGTTGGGCCCCACTGGGCCGGTGTACTTTCGCGGATTTTCCCCGCCTGGTGTCACACACAGGGAGCCGGCTTTTGCAAAGCCTTGCCGGTTTTCATGCTCTGTAGTCCCTCCCTGAAAATGGCGTCTGGGCGAGCGAGGTTTCTGAAGTCTCTTTTTGCCCCACTCGCAAGAGTTTCACGCAAGAGGACAGTAAACAGACATAGACAGGTCACACTCACAGTTTTTCACAGTTGGGCCCCACTGGGCCGGTATACTTTCGCGGATTTTCCCCGCCTGGTGTCACACACAGGGAGCCGGCTTTTGCAAAGCCTTGCCGGTTTTCATGCTCTGTAGTCCCTCCCTGAAAATGGCGTCTGGGCAAGCGAGGTTTCTGAAGTCTCTTTTTGCCCCACTCGCAAGAGTTTCACACAAGAGGACAGTAAACAGACATAGACAGGTCAAACTCACAGTTTTTCACAGTTGGGCCCCACTGGGCCGGTGTACTTTCACGGATTTTCCCCGCCTGGTGTCACACACAGGGAGCCCCTCTCATATTTCTTGGAGAAGAGTTTTATAGTTTTCTTTGTATAGGTCCTTCACGTTTTTAGTCAAGTTGATTCCAAGATATTTGAGTTTGTGTGGCACTTTTGTGAATGGGGTTATTTTCTTAATGTCTATTTCTTCCTTATTACTATTGGTGTATAGAAAGGCCATTGATTTTTGTGTGTTAATTGTGTAGCCTGCCACCTTTCTATATGAGTCTATTGTTTCCAGAAGCTTTTTTGTAGAGTCTTTAGGGTTTTCTAAGTAGAGTATCATGTCATCTGCAAAGAGTGAGAGCTTGACTTCTTCCTTTCCTATCTGGATTCCCTTGAAATCTTTTTCTTGCCTTATCACTATAGCGAGTACCAACAGTGCTATGTTGAATAGGAGTGTTGAGAAAGGCAGCCTTGTCTTGTGCCAGAATTTAGAGGGAAGGCTTTTAGTTTTTTTCCATTGAGGATAATATTTGCCACTGGCTTGTGGTAGATGGGCTTAACTATATTAAGAAAGGTTCCTTCCATTTCCATCTTACTGAGAGTTTGATCAAGAATGGATGTTGGACCTTATCAAATGCTTTCTCTGCATCTATTGATATGATCATGTGGTTTTTATTGTTCTTGTTGTTGATGTTGTGTATTATGTCGATAGATTTATGAATGTTAAAGCATCCTTGCATTCCTGGGATGAAACCTCCTTGATCATATTAGATGACCTTCTTAATGAGGCATTGAGTCCTATTTGCCAGGATTTTGTTGAGGATCTTTGCATCTGCATTCATCAGCGATATTGGTCTGTAATTTTATTTTTTTCGTAGCATCTCTGTCTGGTTTAGGTATCAAGGTGATGTTAGCTTCATAAAAGCTATCTGAAAGTGTTTCTGTTTGTTCAATTTCATGAAAGAGTCTTGTCAGGATTGGTAGTAGTTCCTCCTCGAAAGTTTGAAAGAATTCATTAGTGAATCTATCTGGGACTGGGCTTTTGTTTTTGGGCCAACCTTTGATTACCGTTTTAATTTCATCAATGGTGATGGGGATGTTTAGATATGCTACATCCTCTTCCTTCAACCGTGGAAGATTATAAGAGTCCAAGAATTTATCCATTTCATCCAGGTTCTCATTTTTATTGGCGTAGAGTTTCTCAAAGTAGTTTCTGATTACCCTTTGAATCTCTGTCATATCAGTAGTGATCTCTCCTTTTTCATTCCTGATACAAGTTATCCAGTTACTCTCTCTCTCTTTCTTTGTTAGGGTTGCCAGTGGTCTATCAATCTTGTATATTTTTTCAAAGAATCAACATCTGCTTTCGTTGATCTTTCTATTGTTTTTTGGATTTCTACTTCGTTGATTTCTGCTCTCAGCTTTCTTATTTCCTTTTGTCTCCCTATTTTTGGGTCCTTTTGTTGAGCACTTTTTAGTTCTATTAGTTGTGTCATTAAACTACGCAGGTAAGCTCCTTCTTCCTTCCTGATGTGTGCTTGCAAAGCTATAAATTTTCCTCTCAATACTGCTTTTGCTGTGTCCCATACGTTCTGATTGTTTGTGTCTTTATTGTTATTTTTTTTCAGGAACCTTTTGATTTCTTCCTTGTTTTCATCTCAGACCCACTGGTTATTGAGTATGAAGCTGTTTAACTTCCAGGTGTTAAAGTTTTTCTTCTGAGTCCCTTTGGAATTCACAGATAATTTCAGAGCCTTGTGGTCAGCGAAGGTAGTCTGCAAAATTTCTATTCTCTTGATATTATGGAGTTATGTTTTATGTGCCAGCATGTAGTCTATCCTGGAGAATGTCCCATGTACATTGGAGAAGAGTGTGTATTCAGGTTTCTGGGAATGGAGTGTCCTATATATATCCACTAGGCCTCTTTCTTCCATTTCTCTCCTCAGGTCTAGTATATTCTTGCTGGGTTTCAGTCTGGTTGACCTATCCAGTGTTGACAAAGCTGTGTTGAGGTCCCCCACAATTATTGTGTTGTTATTGATATTATTTTTCAAATTTGTCAACAGTTGTATTAAATATTTTGCTGGCCCCTCATTCGGTGCATATATGTTTAGGAGAGTGAATTCTTCCTGCTCTACGTACCCCTTGATTAATATAAAATGTCCGTCTTTGTCCCTTACAACCTTCCTGAGTATAAAGTTTGCATTATCTGATATTAGTATGGCCACTCCAGCTTTTTTATGGGTGTTGTTTGCTTGGATAATTTTTCTCCAGCTTTTATGTTGAGTCTATGTTTGTTCTGACTATTCAGGTGTGTTTCTTGTAGGCAGCAGAAGGTTGGATTGAGTTTTTTGATCCATTTAGCCACTCTGTGTCTCTTAACTGGTGCATTTAGTCCATTGACATTGAGAGAAAGAAATGTCTTGGGATTTAATGCCATCTTTATATCGAAATTTGGTGTGTCTTTTGGTTAGTCTTGTCTTAAATTAGGTATTTCAGTTTTTCTCTTAAGACTGGTTTTGTGTCTGTAAAGTTTTTGAGCTGTTGTTTGTCTGTGAAACCATGTATTCTTCCATCAAACCAGAAAGTGAGTTTTGCTGGGTACAGTATTCTAGGTGAAGCATTCATTTCATTCAGTCTTGTCACAATATCCCACCACTGCTTTCTGGCATTGAGTATTTTTGGTGACAGATCTGCTGTAAATCTCAAGGATGCTCGCTTGAACGTGATTTCCCCTTTTGATCTTGCTGTTTTCAGAATTCTGTCTCTGTGGGATTTGTCATTGTGACTATGATGTGTCTTGGGGTATTTTTTCTGGGATCTCTTTTGGTTGGTACTCTTTGAGCATGCAGGATTTGATCACATATATTCTTTAGATCTGGAAGTTTCTCTTTAATGATGTTCTTGTCGATTGATTCTTTCTGGAAATTTTCTTCCTGGGTCTCTGGGACTCCAATGATTCTCAAGTTGTTTCTGTTGAGCTTATCATAGATATCTCTTTTCATCTGTTCCCATTCTTTGACTAATTTTTCCATTGTCTGTTCATTTGCTTTAAGTTTTTTTTCCCAATCTCTCCTGCTGTATGGAATTGTTATTTATCTCATCTTCCACAGCACCAAGTCTATTTTCAGCTTATGATACCCTTTCCCAGAGCTTATCCATTTTATCATTCACTTCGTTTACTGAGTTTTTCAGGCCTGTTCGTTGACATGGTATTTCAGTTTGGAGTTTTGTGATTTCTGTCTTCATATTTTCTTGGTTCTTATTAGTGTTCTGTTCAACTCGATCCATGGTTTCTTTGAGTTTGTTGAGCATCTTCTATATTGCTACTCTAAAATCCTTATCTGAGAGGTTGATTAGTTGGTTGGTCTTTATCTGGTCATCAGAATTGACCTCTTCATTCTCTATATCTGATGCTGTCCTGCATTGTTTCCCCATTGTCACACTTGTATTGTGGGTTTTTCTACGTGTTGTGGTGGTATTCATTGGCTAAATGATGCAGGCAGCACACCTCTCTGGCTCCACCATTTCTGGATGTGTTGACTTGCCTCCAAGTGACGGGAGTCCTCCATGGATGAAGCCTCACACAGGATCAAATTTTAGGGCTGAGCATGCAGCACAGAAGACAGTCCAGAGAGAAATGCTGGGCTTCAGTGATCCAGCACAGTTCTTAGTGTGATTTTTTTCTTAATGTTGCGATGGTGTTCTTAGAAAGAGTGCAGGGCCGCGTATTGAAGTGGAGCTAAGTGCTATGCTGGAGCCTCTTTTCGGCCCACTCCCAATAGGTTCACGCAACAGGATAGTAGACAGACACACACAGGCAGCATTCACAATTTTTCACAGTCAGGCCCCAATGGGCAGGAATAGTTTTGTGGATTTTCCCAGCCTGACGTCACAAACAGGGGACCTGGCTCTGCAAAGCATAGCCGATTTTCACGTCATAGAGCAGGTCCTTGGCGTTCCCGCCCTAGAATTGGCTTCTGGGAGAGCGAGTTTTCTGGAGTCTCTTTTCAGCCCACTCCCAAGAGGTTCATACAACAGGATAGTAGACTGACACACACAGGCAGCACTCACAATTTTTCACAGTTGGGCCCCACTGGACAGGCGTAGTTTCGTCTGAAACATGATTTTTAAAAAAAGGCCAGAGGCAGAAGTCTTTAAGGAATAAAGTACCATTACATATTGTTCTTGACATCAAATGCATTTTTAAATATTTAAAAAAAATTAAAAATTTGTGATTTACTAAGCTATTCAGAATTGAGTTTTAGGCATTCAGTATTTCAGCACCAATCCCATCACAAGCATCAATCTCCCTCCTGCAATTATTGCCAGATTAAATTTTATGCCACCACCACTCTGCCCCAATCTGTCATCATAACACTTTCTTTAGTTTGGATTTTAAAGTTTGGGTTTCATAATTTTATTGTTGTTGACTTTATGATTTAGATATTTAGTTCTGTCATTTCTTAACACCACCAAATGCACATGATTTCCTTTAACCCTTGTCCTCTGTTATTTGGCATCTGACATTCACCACCAGTCAATTTCTTTCCTTCTCCTCTATAATCTGGGGACAAGAATGTTACAGAAAATACTAATTTAAACCATTTGATTTCTTTCATGATGTTATTCTAAATACCACATATAAGTGGTATATTGCATTTATTTTTCTTTTGGCTTACTTCCTTTAACATAGTATCTTCCAGTTCCACTTATTTTGCAGTGAATTGCATTATTGCATAATTCTTTTTAACAGTGTAGTATTCCATTATATATGTACCACAACTTTATGATTCACTTACTTATTGAATATCTAGGTTTATTAAAACTCTATAGTATAGAATGCTGTGGTGAAGAATGATCTGCACACACCTTTTTAATGAATGTTTTTCTGTCTGGGTATAGAAACCCAAGTAGAATTGAAGTGTTGTTGTATGGAATCTTGATTCTGCATTTACTGAGAACCCATCAAACTTTTTTCTATAGAGATTGAGCAAGACAATATTGCCACCAGTATTGGATAAAGTTGCTTATCCACATCCCCACCAACACAGATTATTTTCATTATTTTTGATATGTGCCATCCACACTGGCAAAAGATGATAAATCATTGTCATTTCACATACATAGGGATTAATTAAACAGAGAAGAGAGAGACCAAACCACAAAAATTTCAAAATGCTTACAAAAAATTAAGAAAGAGCTAAGGAAATGGAAAGACTTTCCATGCATATTGATCAGAATGATCAATGTAATCAAAATGAATATTTTACCTAAACTAGTATACAGATTCGATGCAATCCCTATTCAAATTTGCAAAAGATTCCTAAAGAACATATAACAGTCAGTTAAAAAGTTTGTGTAGGGGCCAGAGAGATAGCATAGAGGTAAGGCATTTGCCTTGCATGCAGAAGAATGATGGTTCGAATCCCAGCATCCCATATGGCCCCATTAGCCTGCTAGGAGCGATTACTGAGTGAAGAGCCAGGAGTAACCCTTGAGTGCTACCCGGTGTGACCCCCCCCCAAATAAGTTTGTATAGATCCATAAAAGACCTCCAGTTGCCAAAACTATAGTGAAAACAAGAAATTGGTTGAAAATTCCAAGACGTCTATCTCAATGGCAACTTCAATGATATGATGCCAATTGCAAAGTCTACAGAATCAAATCTGTACAAATGGGACTACATCAAATAAAAAAGTTTCTCTTGACAAAACAAACACAGTATAACACTAAAAGACAGCTGTGTGGGAGAAAATATTTTCATTCTATTAGTTATTATTATTAATTATTATTATTATTATCTTTCCTTCAAACAGAACCACACAACTTGAACCAGATTGTTTCTTCTCAGAAATGGAGGGGGAAATAATGGAGGGTACCAGGACCAAACAGTCATATGAACATTAAGTAGAAATAAAAAAACAAACAAACTTAAGCAACAAATCCAAAGCTAACAACAACAGAATCGATACTCAATCTACAACAGGCTAAATAACAGAAAGGACCACCTATACACTCAGCCTGGAAGGTAAAAGAGGGGGATATGGGATGCATGCTGGGAACAGAGGTAGAGAGAGGACAACATTGGTGGTGGGAATGCCTCGATTCAATATCACTATATACCTAAAATATTACAGTGAAAGATCTGTAATCCACTTTGATTAAAAGAAAAAAGAAAAATAATATTTTCACTCAACACATCAGATAAATGGTTGATATCTAGAAATAAAGTACTCACAAAGATTAGGCCCCTCAAATCTAAAAACCCATTTACCATCAGTGCAGCCCAAAGGAACTGGGACTGAGATTGCACAGCCACCTTGAAATCCAGGCAGTGCCTTTGTATTATCAGAAACCAGATAGCAGGAAAGTGGCCAGGCTGCATTGTGAGATCCTGAGAAACTCTGCCTCTGCAGGAACAGCCAAAGGAAAGCTCAGCGAGTGTGTGAGGCAACTGAAGCCTCCAGTCTGGCTTCAGACTCCTCTCAGAGGTAAACATGGTTCCACTGAGAGAAGATTAGCAGAAACCAGCATCCCCTCTGCATCTGTCTGGGACCTCCTTCACCATGCAGGTGATTATGGCCCTGCCCAGAAAGACAAAACCAGACAAATGCAGTGGTGCACATATCCTAGTCAATGAATCTCAGGACACCATGTAGAAAACACCATACAGCAAGTGTGACTATGGAGAAACAATGCAGACCTCTATCATGCTTAGAGAATAAAGATGGTAGCTCTGAAGACCCCACAAGTACCAATCATCAATATAGTCTCTCAGATAAGGATTGTAGAAAAGAAATATGATTGATCTTTAAAAACTCAAAGGAAGCATGTAACAGACTGAATGAACCACACCAAGACAAGAGAATATGAAATCAGAGAAAAATTTAAAATGAAATAACAGGGCTGAAAATTTGGTAGGAAAAATAAAAAAATGCATTGGAAGCCCTCACCAATTAACCATGAATAAGGACAGAATCAGTGAGCTGAATGATGAGCTGCATAACAATTCCATAAACAGAAGAGGTTGGACAAGAACATTAAAATAAATAATTAGAAGATGGAAATAATTATCAAAGAATGTGAAAAATGAAAGCAGAAGTCTTAAATAAATTCAACCCAAGACATAACAACATAAAAATACTGTTGGGGTCCCAGAGACTCAGGAAAAAACACTGTGAAAAATAAATATTCAATGATATCTTTGCAGAGAATATCCCAGACCTAAAGAGTGCATGCAATGATATCCTGGATACCCTAAGGTACCAGCTAAAAGAGAAATAAAGAAAAGTACCCCAAAGCACATTGTAGTCACAATGATGAATGCTACAGATAGGTATAGAATACTGAAGGCAGCAAGATCAAAAAGGGAAAATACATACAAAGAAGCATCCTAATATTTGATTGAATTATAGTGGATTTTTAAGAGACAGAGACAGGCGTTTCATACTAAGTTAAAGATGTGTACATGAAAAATAAATCACTTTTAAACATATATGCACCAATGGTCAGTCAGAAATATACTTAAAAGAATTGCTAAAAGGGCCGGAGAGATAGCATGGAGGTATGGCATTTACCTTGCATGCATAAGGATGGTGGTTTGAATCCTGGAGTCCCATATGGTTCCCCGAGCCTGCCAGGAGCAATTTCTGAGCATAGAACCAGGAGTAACCCCTGAGCGCTGCCGGGTGTGACCCAAAAACAAACAAACAAACAAAAGAAAAACAAACAAACAAAAAAAGAATTGCTCAAAAACTTGAAGAAAGATCTCAACAGACACTAGAAGACAATATTGGCTTCAGCACTACCTTATGATTCCTTGATAAGTCAACCAGGCTAAAGCTTAACAAAGAAATACTGGCTCTTAAAGAAAAATTAGAAGAGCACAGCTTGGTAAATATCTATAGAGCACTTCATCTTCAGAAAACTGAATGCACATTGGAGAAAAAAATTTCTGGTAACAAAAGAAAATGAAGACATAAATTATCAGCAACTGTGGGACACAGCAAAAGTGGCATTAAGAGGTTAGTTTATAGCTTTGCAATAATACATTGGAAATAAATAAAAAGCCTACATAAATAACTTAATGGAATTGAAAAAAAGAGCAACAAAATCAACCAAAAGTAAGAAGGTGGAAGAAGATAATAAAACTTAGAGGAGAAATTAATAAAATGAACAACCCCACCCAAAATGCAAAAGATTAATGAAAGCAAGAGTTGGTTATTTGAAAAAATATACAAGATTGATAAACCAGTAGCAGAACTCACAAAGAAAGGCAGAGAGAAAATTAGTAAGCAGAATCAAAAATGAAAAAGTGGATGATGCTACAGATACTGCAGAAATTTAAATGATAATTAGAGATTACTTTGAGAAATCTTTGCCACAAAACAAGAGAACCTGATAAAATGGATAAATTTTTAGACTCCTATAACCATGAACCAAGACGATTTGGAATAAGTGAAAAGACCAATCACTACTGAGGAAAATGAAAGGGTAATCAAAAGGCTTCCTCCAAACAAAAGCCCAGGTTCAGATTAATAGTAAATTCTTTCAAACCATTAAACAGGATTAAATGCCAAAACTCTTCAAGCTATTTTATGAAATTGAAGACACAGAAGTACTCCCAAAATGATTTCTCTGAAGCTAATATCAACCTGATATTCAAAGCAGACAGTCTACAAAAAGGAGAATTATAGGCCCATATTCTTGATGAAAATGTATACAAAAATACTCAACAAAATACTAACAAACAGAATTTATAAACTTACAAAGAAGGTCATACACCATGACCAAGTAGAATGCATTCTAGGGAGTCAAGGATAGTTTAACATATGCAAGTCAGTCAACATAATACACAATATCTACAAAATATGATATGATTATATTAATAGGTGCTGAGAAAGCATTTGACAAGGTCCAGCACCCATTCTTGATAAAAATAAAAACTCTCAACAAGATGGGAATTGAAGGAACTTTCATCAATATTAACAACACCACTTATCACAAATATATTGCAAATATTATATCCAATGGAAAAAAACTAAAATCTTTTAACTAAGATCTGACACAAGGAAACATTCAACCTCTTGCCATTTCTGTTAAATATAGTCTTGAAAGTACTTGCTGTAGTAATTGGGCAAGAAAAATGACATCAAGGGCATTCACATAGGAAAGGAAGAAGTGAGCTCTTGTTTGCAGATGATATGATACAGTATCTATAAAATTCTAAACTATTATTGGCAAAATAAAAATGGGAGAAGTCACTTTCTCCAACTTGAAACTGCACTATAAAGCAGTAGTCATTAATGTAGCATGGTATTGGAATAAAGACAGATCCTAGATCAATGGAATAGACTTAAATATTAGGAGGTGGACCTAAAGGTTTACAGACAATTAGTTTTTGTTAAAGAAGCAAGAAATACAAAGTGAATCAAAGAAAATCTATTCAACAAGTGATGCTTGGAAAACTGGTCAACTGCATTCAAAAATAAACTCAGACCTCTTCTTAATACCTTGCACAAAAGTCAAATAAAAATTAATTAAAGACCTAGATATAAGACATAAAATAATAAGGTACATAGAGGAAAAAGTAGGCAAAACACTTCATGAGATTGAAGTTAAAGCCATCTTAAAGGATGTCTAAGAAAGCATAAGAAAAGAGAAAATAATAGGATTACATTAAACTGAGATACTTCTGCACTTCAAAGGAAATAGTGCTCAGTATAAAAAGGCTACCTGTGGATGGAAGAAATTATTCACCAATACGGGTCATATATGGGGTTAAATCTAAACTATACAAGGTACGAATTGAACTCTACAAGAAAATATATCTAACCCTATCCAAAAACAGGGAGATTAAATGAACAGATATTTCCTCAAAGAAGAAATACAGATGGCCAAAATGAACATAAAAATACTTCGCATCACTAATTATCAGGGAAATGCAAATTAAAACAACAATGAAATATCTCACACCACACATACTGGTACATATCATAAAAATAAACACAAGAACAACCAGTGCAAGTGTGGATGTGGAGAGAAAATGATTCTCACTCACTATGTAGGGTGGTAATGTAGAATAGTCCACCTTTTTTGGAAGCTGGAAGTTGATCTCCCATATATGCTATCAATACCACTACTAAGGATATACCCCAGGAACACAAAAACAAAATAGAAAAATTGCCCTTTCTATGCCTATGTTCAGCACAGCACTATTTACAATAGACAGAACCTAGAAATAACCCAGGTATCCAACAATAGATGAGTGGCTAAGGAGACTATGGAACATCTGCACCATAGAATAGTATGCAGCCACTAAGAAAAATGAAGTCATGAAATTTGCCTATACATGGATGGCCATGGAGATTATTATGCTAAGTGAAATGAGCCAGAGAAAAAGGGATATACATAGAATAATCTCACTCATTTGTGGAATATTAGAAAAACAAGAGATAAATATGGTAATAATATTAGTAGACAAAATAAATCAGGGTCATTTCCAACCCAGATTTCATTCGTGGCATCTCCAATGTTCCTTGAGCCTACCAGGAGAGATTCCTAAGTTCAGGTACAGTAATAAACCCTGAGCACCAAATGGTTGTTTTTTTTTTTGTCCAAAAAGACCAAAACAAAAAAATTTAATGATCTGAAAAACCCTTGGACCAGCAACAAACGTGATTGAGCTATCATAAGCTTCACATGAATTTGAATTTTAAAATTGTTAAAAAGAAGAAATGAATTGGAAGTAACTACTGACTCTTCCTCTAAACCAGGGGTCTCAAACTTGTGGCCCATGGGCCATTTGCGGCCCTCCGTACAACATTTTGTGGCCCTGCCCTAGAGGAATCTTTTTTGTTTTGTTTTTTTTTTAGTTGTTTGGGTCACACACCCCAATGTTCAAGGCTTATTACTGACTTTGCACTCAAGAATCACCCCGACTTTGCCTCCTGCGGCCCCCAGGTAAATTGAGTTAACACAGAGGCAAGCAACAATGACAAAAAGCCTTTCCTTAGAGAAAGATTCAGAGTTTGTCCTCAGAACATGATATACTAAAAGCATCATGTCCTCAGGTGATATTTATGATTGAGTGGTCAGAATGATATCAAAGGAAGCAGGACATGTAAACAAGTAACAACCAGAGTTAACTCCAACAAAGTCAATGTATTGTTAATTCTTTGCCTTCATAAGCAAGGCCCCTTTGGGAAGAACAGAATACACTTGATGCCTCACTTTATATCTGCTTATCATAACACAATTTCAATATTAAGAAACAGCAAAGGCATACCTATCCTTTATTTCCACTGTTCATTTATATAAAAATCAAAGCAATACTCTTGATTTTCCTCATATTCAACTTTGTCCATGATTAATGTTTATATCAAGTATTTATTAAATGACAGGCCTGTTCTTAAGCCTTTAGGTCTTAAGATCTAAAGCAGACTAAGGACATACATGAAATAAAATTATTATTTAACATTCAGTAGCCTGGAGTCTCCTGAGGCATTCATACCTAAAATGAATGATTCTGAAGAAAATCAGACCACTTATTTGTTTATTTATTAATGAAATTTTGTTTTAGAAAGAACTTAAAGTGGCTGGCAAAAATAATAACATGCACCATAGTAGTGACAAAATTCAATGAGATGAATCTGTTGCCTGCCTAGAATACTGCACCCAATCAGACACATGTTCAGGTTTGAAAGAAGTATACATAGCTTCATGAATAAACAACAACTCAGAAATTTTACAGACTCAAACTCAGCCTCAAAAGAAAAACTGAAAGGTCTACTTTAAGACAAGATAGACCAACAGACAGACCAAACACAGAATAATTCTAAATCTCATGACAATTATCTCTTTCAACATCACTGGACTAAATTCACCAGTTAAGAGTCATAGAATGACAAAATGGATCAAAAATATGAATCCAACATTGTGCTGCCTACAAAAAACACATCTGAATAGTTACAACAAACAGACTCAAAATCAAAGGTTGGAGGACAATCATCCAAGCAAACAACTATCTTTTAAAAGCTGGAATGGCCATATTAGTATCAGATCACACAAACTTTATAACTTTAGAAGTTATAAGGAACAAATATAGACATTTCATAATAACTACAGATTCTTTATCCACTCATATATTCTTGAGCACATGGGTTGTCTTTATATTCTGGCTATTGTGAAAGGTGCTGCAATAGACATACAAGTGCAGATGCCTTTTCTGCCTTTTCTATCATCTACACAATGGAACAGTTTTCAATAGGAAGAAAAATTCAAGTCATAAAATTTGCTTATAGATGATAGACATGGAGCATATCATGTTGAGTGAAATGAGACATACAATGATCACACTCATCTGTGGAATATAAATATATACATAGTATAATATCCAGACAATAAAGATGTCAGGGAGTTTAGTCAGGACAAAGAAGATCACAATTGGTAATGATCACTCTGAACAAGAACTTAGAATGAGAAGGAAGGAAAGTAATATGCATGATCCTCTTCAGTAAGAGTATTGCAAACCACTGTGCCTAGAAGGGGAAAATGAGTTGTGATAGAAGAAAAGTGCCTGCAAAAGAGGCTTGCTGAGGCTGGAGGGGCAGAGGACAAGAAGATAATTGCAGAAATATAGTGGCAGGAAATAAACACCAGAGAAGGTAAGGGTATTGGAATTGAATGTATGACTGAAACTCAACTTTCAGCAACATTTTAACTCTATCTCATGGTGATTTAATAAAAAAGCAATAAAATTCAAGAATGTAAATTAAAGATAATGGAGAGTAAAGGAAAGAAAACTCATTTTGTACTCTCATTTACTGCTGGTTGGAATGTTGTCTTGTCCACTTACTCGGAAAACAGTATGAATGTTCTCAGTGTTGCATTAAGCCCTTAGGATGGACTTGGATGGTGGATGGAGGCCTTTGTTCTTAGGCTCAGAACCACGTGGCTCCATCCTCCATCAACCATCAGGTCATCATCTTCAGGTGATCGCGGCAGGAATCAGACTCACTCAGACAGGCATCAGTTTTATTCATAACCTATCCACCACATGTGTGGCCTATAGCATAACCTATTAAGCATACAACCATTCTTAGCTAACCCTGCGTCTTAACTCCTTTTAGCCATCTTCCCTTTGACCTCCATGCTGGCAAAAGACCAAAAAGGCCCTGATCCCCTGGGTCAAAGCCTCTATATAACCTTCCAAGACCACTCCCCGGAATGGTCTTGCAGGTAAGGTTACCAGTAATATCCGGTTCCCAAGACTCCTCCCAGAAATGGGCGGGTCTCAGGTAGATACACCTAAATCCAGGGTGGAGTTACACTCAGTAAACTTAGAATTGAGCTTCCATATAATTTAGCAATTTTATTTTGGGGCATCTACCCACTAAATTTAGAAGCATTCATTTAAAAGGGCTTATACTCACCATTATTCATTGCTGCACTAAGTATAATAGCTAAGATATGAAATCAACCTATGCGTCCAATCACAGGTGAATACATTATAAAAATGTAGAATAATAAGAAATGGAATGCTATGCATCTGCAAGAAACAGTGAAATTATGTAATTTGCTTCATTCAGCTTGGTTGGGTGTGGAAGATAGGATGTTGAGTAAAAGAAGCCAGAAGAAGAAAGACAAACACTGAATGATCTCATTTTATATGTGCTATATGTTTAAGAGTAAAGGGGATTCCCTTATCACTCTGAGCAAGGCATAGAAAGGAGGACAGAAAAGGCAAGAAATCAGAGTGGGAAAGATAAGAGAGAAGGAATGGGGAACAGGGGTCAAGGCTTTAGTTATACTGGCTATTTGGGAGAGTGAGTTATAAACCTAAAAAATGAGATCTAAGCTGCAATCACCAACCTTTGTAATATGCCCGTCAAAGTGACAGGTGGGAATGGGGTGAGTCGATGTGGAAAGTATATGAGCAGTGATGAAGACATGTTGATGATGGTGGTGGGTTGGTGTTGAAATAATATATACCTAAAACTCAACTATCAATAACTATAAATTACAGCTCTGTAATTACATTTAAGCTATTGTTTAAGAAAAGAAAATATATTTATAAATATAAAATTGGGTAAGAGTATGGTCACAGAATGCAGATGATAAAGTCATTTTTCCCCTCTCTGCGCATGTCAAAAGTATTATGATAAGCTTCTCTGCAGGAACATGAAAGGTAAATAAATACATGAGTATCTCTCACAGCTCATAGCACCTATCTAGCATAATTTAATGACAGTATACTCGGTTAATCTCCATACTTCACATAATGAAGCTTTAGGCTGTCCAATTTATAAACTGATTACATTAAGCACAAAGTACAAATGGAAAGCTTGGTTGCTATAATACACTATGAATAAATTCTAGGATATTTAAAATGCACCAACAACCATCCACAAATACTACCTTTATTAGAAAAATTGGGCCAGTGCTGGTCAGTGATGTATGCACAGAGCACTGCAGCTCTGTGAAGTGATCAATTCAATATAGATCCATATGATGTAAGAATATTCAAGGAGATGCAAACTTGCATAGATGATATATCAATATATGGATGTGAACTGCTGTTTAATCCTTAAAAGCTTCTAAGATGAACATGACTAAACAGAAAATAAAAAGAATTAATGTATAGCATATCTAATGATCTATCCCAGGAAATAGGGACAACAAATATAAATTAATGCTTATTTTCAACATATAAAAATAGCATAACCTGAGATTCCAGAGATCTAAAAATCTATGGCATGCAATAGGGTTGTTGTAATTGCATAAAATTCAATTTGTATGACTGCTATGAGCATTCCTGAGAAAAATAGTTTGCCCTTAGGAAAACAAAATAGCTCAGCTGATTTGGTTGCACTAGAATAGGTGTGAATCATTGCAACCAGAATGCAGATTTTATAAGTGAATTTGGTCAGAATAGAGTGCATTTTGGAACAACTTGGAGTAATTCTTCATCTGGAGTTTGAGTATCAGTGTTCTGAGTAACAGAAGGAAATAATTTTTTTCTCTATATTGTCAATTTCATGATGGGATCATGTTGTTAAATGGGGAGTATTAAAGGGTTCTTAGAAATCACTTAACACAAGCCTTTATATTTCTAGATGAGAAAATTGATAGAAATTGGTCTTGGTCAAAGTTATTGGATAATCTATTAAACCTCTAATCCATGATTTGATTTTTTTCCTAGTGATCTTTTTTTAGGAGCAACTCAGGATGGAGACTAGCCAAATAACTCAGTGAAATCTCTAATATTTATTTTTCTTAATCATATTAAAACTACAATTTACACATTCAGGATTGACCTTATCTAAACTACTAATGTTTATTTCCATCTTAAAAATTGTGATGTAACAGAAATAAAGAAAGACTTTATGCTAGGCTACATCCTAGGACCTGTGCAAAAACCAAGATTGCTAACTACAGAAGACTGACTTTGACAACCACTACTGAGCAAAACTTTCACTGGGACTATAAAGAGAAACATCGAGGTTGGACAACTTCGAGTTATTCTTCATTTGGAAGGGTCTGGGGGTAGGCCCTGTGGGCGTTTCCCTGCATCTTCTATGTGTACTCTTGAGGAGCTGAATTTATAAGAAAATGGCAATTTCTTTTGATATGCCCCTGTTTTCCACAATGGTAGCAGACAATTTGTGTCCTGGGGATTGTGTTGAAACCTCCTCTTAGGTTGTTATCAATGAGGTTTCTGGATCTGCAATCTTTCGCTCAGTGATGACCCCTTTTGTATATTAGGCAAAGACCTGGATTATGGAAAGTGCCCTGTCCTCGAGGGGAGTAAGACATCATTCCCTTGGTAACTGGGAAGGTTTGTACCAAGTTTAAGTGAGGTGGGGTTTGGGGTTCCCCATAGACATTCCGAAAGACATAAAGGAAATCATTCACATCTGCCTTTTCATTTAATGTATTCAATATACATCTACAAGTTGAATTTGCATTATGATAAGCCAAATATTTTACTAGGAAGTTTCTCATCCCCTCATCTTCAACTTGTAACTTCAGAGCATCTTTAATCTTACCTACAAACTCTGCATATGGCTCATAAGGGCCTTGGGTAATTTTTAAAAAGTTTCCTCTACCAATGCTGTTAAAATCAATTTTTCCCATGATGACAATGAAATATCCTAATTAAATTTAAGATTTCTTTGGGTAAAGCTGATTGTGTTTGAATATCTGCAAATTGATTTTCTGCCATCAATAATTCATACGATAAAGTAACACCTGCCACTTGTTTTTGTGTACCATCTGGGCTATATAATTTGGCTTTTACGCCTTCTGAATAGTACATTTCCCATTCAGTTTGCTGTTTAGATGACAGGCATATTTCAGCGATTCTTTTAAAATCATACAAAGTCCAAGATGAGTTTTGACTCCAAAGTTTTAGTAACTCAATACTGTATGGTGATTTTGGACCATACTCTTTACATGCTTTTTTAAACCAATCTAATTCTTCCATCTGATAGGGTACATAGTTATAAACATTTACCCAGTGTAAAGGGGATGAGGCTGGTTTAGCAAAATTACTCTGAATAGAGCTCTGAGGCCATGCGTGTGGTTCATCATCTGAATCTGCACTGTTGTGCGATTCAATTTTGTGAATAGAATCAGGCCTCACTTCTGAAGTTAGCACCGGAGGTTGATCATTGTCTGAGTCACTACTCTCATGCGATTTGCTAGAATCAGGCTTAACTTTCCAAGTTGTTTTTTTTCCAGCAAAAATCCCTATATTGTTGATGGTGGGGCTGGATTCGTCAGCCACACCTTGGTCTGAATTTTTGTCAGAAAGATTTTCTTATTATCCATACTGGTTTTAGCCTCACCATTTCTACACTTTCTATATCCCAAATACCAGCCAATACCTATGCTCACAGTAATAATGTGAGCCAACGCAGAAATTCCACAAACTATGATGGCTAGACACAATGCAATTTTCATTTGAAATATAGACCACAACCATCCAACTGCAGTGATTGTCCTTAGATCAAAACCAATTAGTTTAAAACAATATAGAATAATCCACTTGTATAATAGAGAACCAAAGCATAAGCAAAAAGGTGGCAGAATCCACATGACTAACCACAGAAACCATTTAATGGTCAGCAGAGGAAATTTCCAATGAAGTATTTCACTTACAGTTATTGAGGGTCCAGGTTCAGCCTGTTCGGGCACCATAATGTTGCAAGTCAGCCCTAGATGGGGTTGACTGATGGAGGGATGGAGGATAAGGTCTTTCCCCTCCAGCTCAAAGCACACATCTGCAATCTGTTCAGCCGGCAGTTCTGAGGTGAAGCGATGGGTAAACAGCTCGCAGACAGTCAGGCTTGTGAAAATATTAGCTTTATTCAGAGGACAAGACTGAAGCCAAAAGCCTCAGTATCAGTTCCAGGCAAAAAGCCCCTCGCCTTCCACAGACCCTTGTTTTTATGCCCCAGAATCAGGTACCACCCAATGGTGGGATCAGGTACCGCCCAATGGTGGGAGCAGAATCAGGTACCACCCTAGGGTGGGAGCAGAATGCCAGGTCACACCCTAGGGTAGGTCACAATCATGGATCAAGGTAGGGTCAGTAACATAATATTCCCATTAAAATGTTTATATACACAACATAATGTTGCAAGTCAGCCCCTGAATAGGTTGACTGATGGAGGGATGGAGAATGAGGTCTTTCCCCTTCAGCTCGGAACACGCATTTGCCACCCTGTTCAGCTGGCGGTCCTAGGTGAAGCAGCGGGTAAAAGGCTAGCAGACAGTCAGGCTTGTGAAAACTCAACTTTATTCGGAGAACAAGACTAAAACCCAAAGCCTCAGCATCCGTTCCAGCCAAAAAGTCCCTCGCCTTCCACAGACCCTTGTGATGTTCAAGGGTTATTCCTGGCTCTGCACTTAGGAATTACTCCTGGCGGTGCTCAGACCATGTGAGTTGCCTGAGATCAAGTCAGGTCAGCCATATGGAAGGCAAATGCTCTAGTACCCACTGTACTATCATGCTGGTTCTGTATGGTTTTTATGAATGAGTTTTTTAAATCTCTTTTTTTTTGTTTGTTTTTTGTTTTTATTTTTAATAATGAGAACAAAGATGCAAAGAAAGAGGACAAGGTAAAGTTACAGTGGAAGGACAATCACCTATAACATAATTCTCAGAAGAAGTCCCCTTGCTGATATCTTAACTTTGAACTTTCAGCCAAAGAACATTAAGATAAATAAAACAGAATCCATGTACAATTACTTTGTCCCTCAAGTCCCCAGATTGTAACACATTATAATATTTCTTAACAGCACAAAAGGCAATCTAAAGCCATAAAACTTACGTAACTTCTTAAACATTAGAGGCATAATATTTTTTACATTTCCATGTACATGCATATTAGCTTAAGTTAACCTCAAATTTTAAGTGTTTTTTTTAAAGGATTAGAGTCAAAGGAGCACAGTAAAAACGGTGTTAGAGTGGCAATTGTTGTTTGCATAGGCCCACCAAAATATGAGGGGCATGGAAAGGAATAACCTTGGCCTAAATACAAAGAGACCATACCCCTGAAGTTTCCTGGCATAAGACCAACTCTAGGCTCCTGGCAAGCTAGATCGTCCAATCCAAGACATTGTCTGTAGTGCCAACACACTTTTATTTTTCACACAGTCTCTGTTGTTGGTATCATGTATTAAAGATCCTGGAATCTGCATATCCTACATTGAAGTCAGGATGTGGAGCGTCCTCTCTAAACCTCTTCTGTTAACTTAGTTTTCAGGTACTTGACTTTGAGAGCCTGGTTGTGAATGGAATTTTGAAAAATTATGGGTTTCTCTCATATAACTCATTCTTTCTACAAAGAAAATGTAATGCTTTTATGCATGTTGCTTTTGTAGTCTGCCATCTTTCAGTATAGGTTGTTTCTAGGAGTTTTTGTGGAGTCTTAATTTTTTTAAATTTTTTGGTGTGTGTTATCTTCAATTGGTGATATATTTACTTTTCACCCATTTCCCAATCTTAAGTCTTGTAATTTATATTGCTTGTTTAATTTCTGCAGCAAGGGATTCCAATACTATGCTGTATTATGTTGTATAGAATACCAGCACTATATTGGGAAGCATGAGAATTTTCTAATTTTTTTTAAAAAATTAATCAACATGAATTAAAAGTTGATTATGGTTGGCTTTCTAACACCAATATTTTTAGTGGCATTCACTTCAAATGCCCTGGGTTTCCTCAAAATCACCAGTTTATAGTTATGCTACTGATATAGTTTCCTGCATAATACTTCACATTCTCTTCTTGTGCCTGATCTTATATGAAAGACTTTTACTTCTTCACCATTGAGTATTATGATGTTCGCTGTAGGTTTGTGATAACTGGCTTTTACTATTTTGAGGTAAGCTCCAATATCCATGTTAAGTATTTTAAAATCAAAAGTGGGCAGTGGAACTTGTCAAGTGCTTTCTTTATTTCTATTTATTTGATCATATAATTCTTACCTTTCCACTTATTAATACAGTTTATGATATAGATTGGCATATATTGAAAAATTCTGGCATATATTGAAAAATTTGATCATAGGGCTTGATAAGTCTAATATATTGTGTTTAGTTTGCTGAGTTTTTTTAGGTATTGAAACCTATTCCATTAAAATATTAGTCTGTAATTTTATTTTTGTGATGTCTGTATCTTTTTGGGGTATCAAAGTTAATATTGTCCTCATAGAAATTGTTTTAAAATATTTATTGTCTATTCAAGTTTCCAGAAGATCCTGAAAAAAGACAAAGCAGATCATTATTGAAGGATTGGAAGAACTCACTAGTGGTCCTATATGAACCTAAGTTTTTGATTCGGGGGTATTTTTTATTTGTTTCAATTTTTTATGCTAGTAATTGATTTAGTACTACTGCCTCCTGATATAAACTTCAGAGATTATAGTATTCCAAATGTACCTATGACTTTTATTTCTCCAATTTTGTGACATAACTTTTTTCATAGTATTCTCAAATGCCTACACTTAATATCTTTACACTACTCCTTTAGCCCCCAAATTTATAAATTTATGGAGATTCCTCCAAAAATTGGAAATTGAGCTTCCATTCGACTTACCTATTCCACTCCTAGGGATATACCCTAGGAACACAAGAATACAATACAAAAATCCCTTCCTCACACCTATATTTATTGCAGCACTATTCACACTAGCCAGACTCTGGAAACAACCAAGATGCCCTTCAACAAATGAATGGCTAAAGAAACTGTGGTACATATACAAATGGAATATTATGCAGCCGTCAGGAGAGATGAAGTCACAAAATTTTCCTATACATGGATGTACATGGAATCTATCATGCTGAGTGAAATAAGTCAGAGGGAGAGAGATAAATGCAGAATAGTCTCACTCATCTATGGGTTTTAAGAAAAATAAAAGTCACTTTTTCAACAATCAGAGACAATGAGAGGATGGCTGGAACTTCCAACTCACTTCAAGAAGCTCACCACAAAGAGTGGTGAATGCAGTTATAGAAATAACTACACTGATAAATACTATAATCATGTGAATGAATGAGGGAACTGGAAAGCCTGTCTAGAGTACAGGTGGGGGTGGGGTGGGATGGAGGGAGATTTGGGACATTGGTGGTGGGGATGTTGCACTGGTGAAGGGGTGTGTTCTTTACATGACTGAAACCTAATCACAATCATATTTGTAATCAAGATGTTTAACTAAAGATACTAATAAAAAGATATATATCTATACTTTGAACATCAGGCACGTAAATGAGTGTTCATTTCATTTATAATGATTATTTTCTTAATTTTTCTGCTGTCTGTGAGTACTGAATTAATAATCCCAATGATTAATGCCAGCATTTATATTTGATCTTACTTTCCAATATACTTTATCATAAGTGGTCATCTCTTGAGTATGAGAACTACATATTATACAAATGGCAGTGTTTAGAAATGTGTATAATAACAAACAGGAAATATTTCACAAATATTTATGGTATGCACAGTTAACAACCAAACATTTTCTGCAAGCAGCTTTAAAATAAATTGTATTTTAACTAGAAACAGCTATATTTGACTAGAAACAGCCTTTCATGAAGGGAAGATAAGGAAATGTTAAAGTTTTCAATTCAAAAGAAAGTATTTAGTAATCTGGGGCCATAGTGATGGCGCAGTGGTAGGGCATTTGCCTTGCACACAATTGACCCAGGATGGACCGCGGTTCAATCCCCCTGCATCCCATATGTTTCCCCAAGCCAGGAATACTCAGGTCACCCCTGAGAGTCACCAGGTGTGGCCCAAAAAGCAAAAAGCAAAAAGCAAAAAAAAAAGTATTTGGTAATTTTTGAATATGTGAACTGAAACTGTGGAGAATTTCAACCTAATAGAAGAAAACACATCAGATTAAGTTAAGTGACTCAAAAAACAGGGATTGCAAACAAATGGGACTACATCAAATTAAAAAGCTGCATGGCGAAAGAAACCCTACTTAACACAAGAAGACAGTTAACTGAATGGAAAAAAATCTTTTCACTCAACATGTCAGATAAAGGGCTGATATCCAAAATATACAAAGCACTCAGAAAACTGAGCCCCCCAAAACCAAAAACAGCCATAAAAATGGGGAGATTAAATGAATAGACACTTCTCTGACGAATACTGAAAGATGGCCAACAAACACATGAAAACATGCTCACCTTCACTCATCATCAGAGAAATCCAAATCAAAACAACAATGAGGTACCACCTTATACCAGTGAGAATGGCTCACATCAAAAATAATAGGAACAGACTCTGTTGGCAGAGATGTGGTATGAAAGGCACTTTCATCCACTGCTGGTGGGAATGCTGCCTAGTCCAACCCCTATGGAGAATAGTCAAGGAACTCAGAATTGAGCTGCCATTTGACCCAACAATTGTTTTTCTAGGTATCTACCCCTAAGTCGGAAGGATATTCATCCCAAAGTATGTGTGCACCCCACTATTTATCGCAGCACTCAGTATAATAGCCAAGTCTTGAAACCAACCTCGATGTCCAACAACAGATGAGTGGATCATTAAGACGTGGTATCTATACACAATGGAATACTACATGGCAGTCAGAAATGATACAATCATAGACTTTGCAGCAACGTGGATGGACCTAGAACATATTATGTTGAACAAAGTAAGCCAGAAGATGAAAGATAAACACAGAAAGATAGCACTATTCTGAAGCACCTAGAACATACACCCTATATACATCTAATACTCAATGATCAAATAACAGGGTTTAACTGGGCAGAAACTCCAAACACTGTAACAGTCACATATACTGGGGAGTAGTGCCCAAATCACATGAAAGAGGAACAACACAAATTCTTGACTACTCATTATACCATAAAGAAACCAGCAACAGCAAAAACAGCAGCATAGAGAGAACAGGTATGTAATCAGCCTTTTACTACAAAGGCCCATAGTAATCTCTTAGGTATCCTATACAGGATTACAGGTAAAGATTACCATGGGAAATCATTGACTCCAATGGAAGCATTTCAAAATAATATGATTTAATGCCTTAATCTTACTATATCTAAAATAACCTCAGCTTTTCTGTCCACAGGCGTTCTTGGATACAAAGGGAGGACAACTTAAGATGGCACCTCGGGACTCAGTCACACAAGATACCATACCCAGCTTGCGTTATGAAAATGTCTTGATAAAACTCTTCAACATACCCTTTATTTCTAGGTTATACCTTCTTTTAGGACCTGAAGTATGTGACCAGCCAGATCACTGAAGCAGGAACTGTGACCTACAGATTAATACTACAGGGCCTACTCATCGAACACATTCAAGCAAACTAACATTCCTTTCCTCTTTTCTCCTCTCTTCTCACTACTTCTTTTTTTCTTTTCCTTTTAATCTTATTTTCTCTTTTCTCCTTTTCTGCCCCTTCCATATAGTTTCCCCTTTCCCACCTGTTAGAAATCCAACTATCCCTTCACCCCTCAATCCCATCCAGATTTCCCACAATATTAAAACTCTTCACCCTCAGTTCTTAATCTATTAGGCATCAAGACTGACCTCCTACCCCAACAAACCAGTACCCAGCACCCAAGCAAAGGGACACCCACTCAAACCCACACCTCATCCCCGGCAAGAAAAGACAGCTAACAACCCTGCTGACTCACGTTGCGTGGGCCTCCTTACCAACTCTTCCTAACGTGGACTGTTGCTTGATACCGGACTTAGCTCTAAAAGGATTCCCAATGCAAGAACTCTACCAAAGACCTCCCTGCCGCACATCTTTTGCCAATCTCTAGAAGGTCAGGGTCTGTGAAGAAAAGGGACCCAGGAACCCACACCCCTCAAGAAAATCTCAAAAAACAATGGGGAAACCTATAGTTCCATCATAAGTATAAGACCTGTATAACACTACCTCTTCACCTGCTCTTCCCCAAATATAAGGTAGTCTCCTGCATCACTTTGTTCCTTTAATTACGTTTTTTATTTCATTTTTTATTAAAAAAACCTTTCTTCTTTATATATATGGGAGCATATATATTTTTATTTCTATTTTTATCTTTTTTGGGTGTGTGACTTGCTTCTGTATTCTCTTTCCACCCCCAAATGCACTGGCAATATAATGTAGCACCATTTCTTCCTGCAAAGGCACACTAAAAAAAAAGGGGGGGGAATGTTACGTATAAAAACAAGCTCTTATCTACTAGGGATAAGAACTCATACTTTTTTACAACACAGGGGCATCTCCCACCTTGAATATATGTCATGTGCACCCAACTTAGACCCCAGGTGATTAGATGCTGACCGTCCAGCCTGGAACCCTGGATCCCAGGCATAGAAATGACACAGTTCTTCACAACAGCTACAGGAACCAAATACCATCTGGGGCATCCTTAATACTGCTCAGACACCAGCATGTCCCAGCTCTAATATGATATCCTGACAACAAGGAAATTGGGAACAACGTGATCTAAGAGCAGGTTATCCTACCACACTAGCTAACAATAAGACAAAATCAGAAGACTTGTCACCCTTTGGTCTTTGCAAAAGCCAATATCGCGATCTACAGATGACTGGCTGACAGAACCATGACCGGGCAGTATGTATCCTGGGACCAATAAAAAAGCCCTATTCTAGGGTTTGACCTATGACCTACACAACAACCATGATCTCTAATTCCAGAGGTCGACTGAATGGGTCTTCTGGTAACATAACGAAAGACGCTATCCCAGGCTCCATCCTAGGATCAGCACAAGAACCAAGACCACCAACCACAGAAGATGCATTAAAATGACACTGAGGGAACAGAACTTCTAGAACCACAAAGACTTTATCATAAGTTCTATTCTTGACCTGTGCAGAGACTGAGATCTCTAGATACAGAGACCTGATTTTACCACCCAAGATGGAGCAGAAGTCTTCCATACACCACAAAAGCACCAATGGGAGAGTAAACAAACTAGAAAGGAGTCTATAGTTAATCCCATGACAACATACTCCAAGGGTGGAGAAACCCTGTATCTCTTAGGCCAAGGGAATTCTTTTTCGAATGACCCCAATGTTTACTGTGCCTATGCAGGAGGGGGGAAAAAAGACAAAAAGCACAAAATAATCTTATTTTTTTTATTTATCTATCTAGTTTTTGTCAATTTCTTTGATTTGGTGTGGATATTGAACTTGTCTCCATTTTTATTTATTTATTTATTTATTTATTTATTCTTTCTTTCTTCTTTTCTCTTCTTCCGTTTTGTGCTGTCATGTTTTTTATTTCAAGACCATGGCTATTATGTGGTGCCTATCTTTATTGCTGTAGTGCTCACCAGATATTTTATTCAATACTTCTTTTTATACTGTTGGGGTGTTTCACCTTTTTTTCTCCTTCGTCTTTCAAACCGATGATGAGAGCCTCTAGAAAGACTCTGCCCATTTTGGTGTATTTGATTTTTACCCCATTTTATTACTTTCTCTTCTTCAAACAAACCACATAACTTGAACTATCTAGTCCCGCCTCCCAATTAGAGGGGGATATAATGGAGGTACCATGACCAAACAGTTGTAAGATCACTAAGTAGTAAGCTAGGCACAGAGGGGACCACTCATTCTAGCAGCCCCGGGGGTGAGGGTGGAGGATATGGAAGGCAGGACAGGAACAGAGGTGAAGGAAGGACAATTCTGTGGTGGGAATTCCTCTAATTCAATGTTAATATGTACCTAAAATATTACTGTGAATGATATGTAAACGACTATGATTAAAATAAAAAAAAAATAGCATCATGGCCCCAACTGACACAATGAGTTATATTTCTAAAGCACAATAGAATGGGTTAACTCAAAATACTACATGATTCTTTGCATCAGAGAATGGTATTTTAGTTCTAAAATTATATACATTCAGTTTTTTTTTTAAACTTAAAAGGATATAAATATCTGTCAACAGAAGCCTTTCTTTTCTTTCTTACAAGAGAACACTATACTGTGACACCAGCTGCTCAGGCAAAATGGAATCTATTAGAACTAATTAAATTTTACATAAGTTGATCTATTTGCATTTTGAATCTCCAGTTAGATAACTAGGTACTACTTTACAGACTGATCTTGTTTCAAGCTCCAGTGTATGGACAATGCTTAATCAGTGTGTACATCAGAAAATAAACATAACCATCAAGGATACTAATTAAGCCTAGAAAATGTTGCAACATGCATACAGTATATGGATTAACAAGGCAATTCATTAAGAATCTTAATTACCAATGCTATATTTCTCATACATTTTGTTCCACAGTGCTTCAGTTATGTTCAGAAGTTCTATAACCTATTCACACTACTTTCTTGAGTAAATTTCCTTTAAATCATGATACATCTGTGTACCCTCTCTCCATTAAGGGCTCTATAGAAATAACACTTCTCACCTTAAACAAGATAAATTGACATCTCTTGTTACTATAGTTAAAAACTAAATAATCCACTAGCAGAAATGTTTAAAATAATTAACATTAAAAATTATAAATGTATCAATGTTATCACTAGTCATAGCCTGTATCTACACATTTACTCTTGAAACATAATAAATGATATTTAAAAGAAGACACATTAGCTAACTTAATTTAAAATATGCATAACTTTGTACACCAATAGCACAAGCAGTATAATTTGTTTTTACAATACCATCTTGAGCAACGTTTTTAAAATGCATATATTTATTCAATATTTATATCCCTTTATTTATTGAACAAAGTACTGTTATTCAATATTTACATCCCTTTATTTATTGAACAAAGTATTATAATCTAAAAAACTTAAAAGTTGCTGTAGTACTACCTTTTATAGTTTTATAAATGTGTGCAATTTTAACAGTAATAAAAGACAAATTTGATTCTATGAAGTCTAAATAATTTAAAAAATTTAGGTGAGTATTGTATTAAACTGCTTCTATAAAATGTGTCAAAATATGTTAGTTAAAAATAAAATATGTATAAAATTTCCTAAATTTCTTAAATAACACATACACAATGTGAAGTAAATATTTTAACCTGCAAGTTTAGTTTTTAAAGAACAAAAATAACAGATACTTTACTTTTGGTTTCTATTGATAAAACATTATCCTTATGATATAAGCTTTTTTTAATAATTTTTATTGTGACCAAAGTGAATTACAAATCTTTCACAGTAATATTTTGTTTTGTTTGTTTGTTTGGTCACACCTGACAGTGCTCAGGGGTTCCTCCTGTCTCTAAGCTCAGAAATTGCTTCTGGCAGGTTCAGGGGACCATATGAAATGCCAGGAATCGAACCATAATCCTTCTGCATGCAAGGCAAATGCCTTACCTCCATGCTATCTCCAGCCCTTCACAGTAATATTTAAGGTACATAGTGACATTGAATCAGGGGCATTCTCACCACCAGTGTTGTCCTTCCTCCACTTCTATTCCCAGCATTCATCCTATATCTCTCTCCTTTGCCCCATGGAACTGCAAATTTAATTTTGGAAATGGAATTTTGTAAGAAAATTCCATTAATGAGTATAGCATGAATAGAAAAAAAGAATTGTATAATATTTCTGCAGCACTAGGTTCTTGCTCTGTACAATTTGGCCTATTACACAGAAATAATACATAGGAGAAAAAGGAAACAAGGGGATGGATTTTAATCACTCACAAGTATAAAGTCATAAACCAAAGTACTAGTACTTGTTCCACGATGAAAGTGCAGCTGGACATCCTTCAGATATGTAGTCAGTAGTTCAGGAAACCACATACCAAATGACAAATTTTTCTGTTGTTTTGGTTTGGTTTTGATTTGTGAGCCATACCATCACTCTGCTCTGGGTTATATCAGCACTGTGCTCATGGGTCACTCCTGATGGTGTTCAGGGAACTATTTGTGTTGTTAGAAATTGAACTGGAATCAGCTTCATGCAAGGCCACGGCCTTACATGTACTATATATGTACTTACATGTACTGTACTATCTCTATAACAATTTTAGCAACTTCTCCAGATTGGCAGTCATGATTTGAGATCAATAAAACATCATAAATCCATAATTTGATAATTGTTTCTTATATTATTTTGCTCAAAAATTTCAATTAAATAAGGTCATGTATTCTTTTACTTTTTGTAAAAGAATAATATTTTGTGTTAACTTTTTATTTATTAACTATGTGAAATAAACAGAAAATTTTCAATCTCAAACCAAGCTGAATACAATTTCACATTTGAACTTTTATAATTGTTAATAAAAATATAATTATTCTTCCACGTAGAAACTTGTAATGGCAAGTTTCGATTCTATATGATATAGGTCAGAAACCCTAGATATTAACTAGAATTAAATTTATACTCAAACATATTTTACTCTTATTTTTTAATTGCAAGTGAGAACTTCAAATACATTTTGGCTATTGAGTTTGAAAACAAGGACATCCTATAATACATAAAAGCTTTTCAGCTATGTAAAAAGAAATCTTACATTATCTAGACTTTAGTGTTATTATGTTTTTACTTAAAATGTAAGTTAAGACTTAGGGTTGGAGAGATAGCATAGCAAGTAGGACATTTACCAACCCAAGTTTGATCCCCAATATATCATATGATTCCTTGAGTTCACAGGAAGTAATTCCTAATTGCAGAGCCAGAAATAACAACTTAAAACCACTGGGTGTGGTCCCCCAAATTAGCAAACAAACACAAACAAAAAAAATAAGTTAGAACTAAAATAAGATGGATGACTTTTGTTAAAGTTCACTTCAAGTCTAAATTCATTTATTTCAATTTATCAACTTTGAATCAATTTTTTCTCAGTACTTTTTGTGTGTGATATCACCCAATTTTGCAAATTAAATCCATCAAAGCTGAATGTCTAAGCAATAATAATTTATTTGTTACTGAAATTCAAGAACAGTGTAGAAAGATGTTTATCAATGATAAGTTAGTATCCTTCTAACTAAAAGTTGGAAGGGACTACAGAAAACATACTATGATTTTTAGAAACTAAGCTGACTTGTCTGAAAGATTGAATGCTACTATAATCATTTACCAATTTTTAGGGAGAAAGTATCACAAATCATTTTGTGAATCTGATAAAATTCATGGAACTTATTCACGAGCAAATTGCATATAGTTATAAACATAAGATTTTCCCAACTACTTAGTGTGTCACTCATCCCAGATCACATGAAATGAAAGAAAAAAATTCCAGTGTCCTTAAATTTTAGAAGGTCAGAACCCACCAGTGTATCTAGAGGACTGGAACAATAGCACAGTGGGTAGGGCATTTGCCTTCCATGTGCTGACCTGGGTTCAGTCTCTGGCATCCCATATGGTCCCCCCCAGCCTGCCAGGAGTGATTTCTGAGCACAGAGTCAGGAATAATTTCTAAATGTTGCTGTGTGTGACCCAGAAACCAAAAAGAAAAAAGAAACAAATCTAAAGATTTATAATTGTGGAGGTAGTGAGGTATGCATACGTATACATCAAAACAGGATATTGTCTTCCAAAATCAAAAAATAATATTTTTTCACTCAGTTCTGATGGACATTTCAGGATCCTATCTTTTGTAATAGGAAACAAACTTTTTGACCCTGGCAAGGCATTTTTCCCTCCTCTTAGCATTAAGTTATAAGCAACAACAACTCACCAATTCAATTGTGTTAAAACCAACTAGACAGTATTTAAATTCAGAAAGTCAGGAGTGATGTCTGAGTGCAGAGCCAATAATAACTCCTGAGTTTTACTTGGTGTGGTCCCCCCAAAATAAACAAATGTAAGCCCCCAATTTTTTAATCTAAATTGCCCCCCCTTATTTTTAAAGTCAGACATAAAAACTGCAAGGTATAAAAATGTTAGCAATGTAGGCCTTAAGTATATCTACCAACACAAACACACTCGCACACACACACACATATACATACATACAGATGAAAATGACAAAGTGTTGAGGGGCTATGGCTATTATGACTGTTCTAGACTGGAGGGGATGCACCACTTATATCCCTCCTCCCTAGACTCTGAAATCTGACTTTTTTTTTAATTTAATTTTTTTTTTTTTTGGTTTTTGGGCCACACCCGGTGACGTTCAGAGTTTACTCCTGGCTATGCACTCAGTAATCACTCCTGGCTTGGGGGGACCATATGGGGTGCCAGGGGATCGAACCACAGTTCATCCTAGGTCAGCACGTGCAAGGCAAAGGTCCTACCGCTTGCACCACCACTCCAGTCCCTGAGATTGGACTCTTGTAAATTACTTGAGGGTCTCTAAGGATGGGGAGGTTGAAGGTGGTCCTTTGCTGCTACAGTGATTACAAATATCTCAGTACCTATAGAAGCCACCCAACATATAGAACCAAAATAAAACAAAAGCCACAATGCCACCTGCTGGAAAAGTAAAAATAGTTGAAATCTCTACATTGCTGATCCAGAGAGTGAAAAGACCAACAAAAAAAGTATAGAATTACTTAAAGTAAGAGAGATAGCATGATGAGCTAGAGTTCATGCTTTGCATGTAAGAAGTCTAGATGGATCATTGGCAACACATGGTCTCCTCAGCACCACTGTGAATAACTACCAAGTAGTAAATCTGGAGTAACCCCTGAGCACTACTGAATATGGCTCCAAAATAAAACAAAACAAAACAAAAACAGATAGAAAAGAAAATTTGAAGTTACAAATTAAGCAGACAAAAATATAACTAGTAGTAACTTGGAACTTCATAAATAAAAAGATAATAATCTTCCAGAATCTTATCTCAAACACAAGAAGACTATAAATCACTCAGATAGAAAGTGGCGCTAGAGGTAAGGTGTCTGCCTTGCAAGCGCTAGCATAGGACAGACCTCGGTTAGATCCCCCGGGCGTCCCATATGGTCCCCCAAGCCAGGGGCAATTTCTGAGCGCATAGCCATGAGTAACCCCTGAGCGTCAAATGGGTGTGGCCCAAAAACCAAAACCAAACAGAAACCAAAAGAAAAAAAAAGAAAGAAAGAAAATGGAAACATTTTAAAATAAAGAAACTCAAATAGGTAGAGGAAAACAAAGAAGTGCAAGTCATATTGATATAAGAGATTTCCAAAAGTTGACTTAAAGTACAATATGGAGAGTATATACGCAGTGAAGCAATGGTGATGACTGTTGTTAGAGATTTCCAGTGAAAAAGGAAAGTGCCCAGGGCTATGTTATAGAGTAAAATTTCACACAAATAAAAAGTATTTTGTATCATCATTATGCTTAGTCTGTTTGGGGGCTAGAAAGATAATACAGCAAAATGAGGCGCTTGTTTGATTTGCATGTGGCCCACCTGAGTTCAATCCCTGGCACATGGTCCCCTGAGACCCTGTAGGAGTCCATGAGCCAGAACCAGAACTAAGCCCTGAGTACTGGTGGGTATGACTCAAAAATGCGACAATAACAATAACAATAACAGCAACTACAACAAACCAAACTCTATTTAACAGGCTTACAAAAAGTGACATTCTAGGGGTCTGAGCAATAGCACAGTGGGTAGGGCTTTTTGCCTTACACACAGCTGACATGGGTTCAATCTGTCATTTCATATGATCCCCTGAGCACCACCAGGATTGACTCCTGAGAACAAAGCCAAGAGTAACCACCGAGCATTGCCAGTAGCCTCAAAACCAAGCAAAATAAAATAAAACAAAAGTGACATTCTAGTAACTGGCATATTCAAATTAGCACTCTATTCTTTATATGGCCAGACAGAGGGCATTCTCCTCAGTTCATAATTGCATGCAAAAGAGTTTGAGAAAAGGGAAGAATTTGTGTCAAAGATGAAAGGTTGATGAAAAGTCGTCAGGTTTGCACTCAAGTAAACTGTGTGTCCTGATACCTGTATAACCCCTATCCTTACTCTGGTATTATAAAGAGCTGAAAGATAAGCAGTTCTAGATAGTATGGGAAGGAAGTTATCTTCTCATCCAGCAAAATGGGGAGTGCTGCAGACTAAAGATTAGATGTTTTATATTTGAATTATCTAAGTTACTGGACAGAGATTCCAATCTACTATAGCTTAATTTACATCAAGTTGTAGGAGACAACTCACTTACTCAAGACTTCAAACAAGAAACTATATAATCCAAGTGAAGGCTTTTGAATTCACTGTAGCAGCACAAATCAACATTATCTATCTGACACCAGGAGGGTTACGAATTGTTGAGAAAAAATAAAGACCAACGACCATTAAAAATGCTTCACAAGTGGACCTGTCAAGTGTTTTCCAAGCAAAGCCACAAGAGTTGTCCATAATGACTATAATTACTTTCAAAAAACAATGATTTTATTCTTTGGTATCCAGTGGATTGTAACAGAAATTATGTTTTTTAACATTCATGAGTCAGGTTGGATCACTATGCCTTCACACAGATTCAGTAAATCTACATATATGACTAAAAAAGAAGGAAATAAGGATACATAAGGGGAAAGGGGACCACAATGAGAAAAATCTCTAAAAATAAATGCATATTATTAAATAATATCGGTTAATGTTGACTTCACCAGATAATTATAAAATAATAACTAGTTCCTGTACTCCAACATCTGTGACAAAACAGATGGTACCAAAAATTTAGGACTCAAGGCAGTACTTTTTAACCCAAGGCAGCTCTTAAACCCAGACAAAAGTGCAACCATTCACCTTCAAACCAAGCCCACACATTTCTTCTAGTCAATGAGCCCCCAAAAGAACACATAAAAACCAACATCACATTGTAAAGGTCACAATAGGAAAACAGCACAGAACCTCACCATGCTTAGTGAATGAAGATTGTAGTTCTGAAGACCAAACTAATCTCACCCACCAATATAGCCTCACTAATAAAGACTTTAAAGATAAAATATTGAGGATGTTCAAAAAATTTAATGAAACCATAGAACAGAAAGCCAATAAAACTCAATGATCAAATACTCCTGAAATAAACAATAAATGTCCATAAATAGCTAAAGCAGTCCTGGGAAAAAGAAGATGGGTAGCATCACTTACCTAACTTTGAACTTTATTATAAAACATAATTATTAAAACAGCATGGTAAATGTCTAGAGTCAGATCTTCAGATCAATAAAATAGATTTGAATATCCAGAGATGGACCGTAGGTATATGAGTAATTAGTCTGCGATAAAGGGGCAAGGAGAACGAAGTGGAGCAAGGGAAGTTTCTTCAACAAGTGGTGTTGGGATAATTGGTCAGCTAAATGCAAAAGAAAAAAAATTAAACTTGGTATTTTCTTTAATGCCATGCACAAAAGTCAAATAAAAACAATTAAGAAACTTGATATCAGACTTGAGACCATAAAGTAAATAGGGGAAAATGTAGGCAGAACACTCCATGACAATGAAGCTAAAGGCATCATCAAGATTTAAACACCACTGACCATGCAAGTGGATTCAAAGATAAACAAATAGGACTACATTAAACTGAGAAGCTTCTTCACTTTAAAGTAAACAGTGACTAGGATACAATGACTACCCATAGAATGGGAGATACTATTTGCCCAAAACCCATCTGATAAAAAATTAATATCTAAGATATACAAAGTACTGACAAAACTTAATGGGAAAAATAACTAAACTCATCCAAAAATGGGGAGAAGGAATGAACAGACATTTCCTCAAAGAAGAAATACAAATGGTCTAAAGGCACATGAAAAAAATGTTCCACATCATTAATCATCAGGGAGGTGCAAATCACAACAATGAGGTATCATCTCATGAGAGAGAGTGGCACACATCATAAAGAACAAAAATAATTAGTGCTGGTGTGGATATTTGTAGAAAGGGACTTTCATTAACTGCTGGTGGAGATAAAATAAAATAAAAGAGAGCGAGAATGAGAGGAGAGGGTGATAGAAAGAGAGAAAAGAGAGAATGTCTTCCCCAGAAACAGGCAGGAGGAGGGTGGGAGGGAAACTGGGCACATTGCTGGCAAAAAATGGAAATGTGTACTGGTAAATGGTGTTTTATAATTGTAAAAAAAAAAACAACTGTATTATGAACAACCTGTAACCATAGTGTTTAAATAAAGCAATTTATTTTGAATGAAAGAAAGAAAAATGGTAAAGTGTTGCCATTAAACCCCCCCCTCAATAAAAAAGAAAGAAAAGAAACCACAAGCAACACACAGCAAAAGGCTATCAAAAATGTTGGCCTGAGTATATTCTGAGGAATACAATAAAGATCTATCAAAAACAAGATTTAAAAATAAGAGGGGAGAGTGAGAAGGACATGCAAACACATGACTGACAGATATGGGCTCTAACACTGACCTCCACAGACAGCTCAGAGAATGAGTCTTCCTGCTTTCTTAGCTGATTTCCTGCTCTATTTTTATTTATTTATTTACTTTTGGTTTTTGGGCCACAATCAGTGCCGCTCAGGGGTTACCCCTGGCATGCATTCAGAAATCACTCATGGCTTGGGGAACCATATAGGACGCTGGGGTTTAGAACCACAGTTCATCTTAGGCTAGCGCGTACAAGGCAGACACCTTTCCACTTGTGCTACCGATCTGGCCCCTCCCTGCTCTATTTTTAGGAACATTTCATTAGTATCTATACTATTAAAAAACATACCTGCACTCTAGTAAGTCAATTTTCAAAATGAAAGTCTTGAGCTCTTGCAAACTGAGTTGACAATTTAGAAGTCCCTATTCTATAGATAGATGTCTAAAGATGAAGTGTTTGTTTTACAAACTAAAAGAAAAGAAAAGCTTACATTTAAGCGCAGGAATTTCAATTACATCATTACAATTATTATATGAAAAGGCCATCTTCTGAGAAGTTTTGACATTGTTATCAAATTTTATTAGAATCACAGCATTTGGATGACCGACTCTGGTCTCCTAAGTGAAATGCTCTTTTGCTTCTTTCTCAGGGAATGAATCTGGAGTGGTAGCCTGTTACCAGAATTTGCAATCCTGGATTTTCATCCCCCAAAGGTCCATTCCCTTGCCCTGGGCTATGTTAGTAATGAGCTAGCCAAGAAAACAGAAATCATATGTGCAGCAGATCCTCTTTGTGGCAAAAATATTGCCTTTCTTTCCTGTTCATAATGGGGTTGTATCTACTTTTCATTGATTATTATGTTTACAGAAGCAAAATGGTGGGCCTAGGATCATGAAACCAGTAAAAGAGAGTCAACTTAAAATAAAGGTTTTTTTTTTGATCATCACTTTTTTATTCTTTGAGTTCTACCTTTGAAGTTTAAAAATACGCAGGTATGATTTCTATAATATCTGCTAAATTTTGTAAAAATCAATACTTGTGACCCACACATTCCAATAAAAAAGCTAGTGACAACTGGTGAAAATTTGGTTAGAGTTGTTAGACTGTTTTGTAGTTTGAAAAGTTCTCTAGGTGCATTTTTATTGGAATGTGTGGGCCACAAGAACAAAGGTCTTAAGACAGCACCATTAGGGTGCTTTCGCTCACTACAAAGCTAGTAAAGTTTTGATTGCTTATGTTACTCCTCTAATGGTAAAATTTACCTTTAACTTTGAGCCAATGCTGCACCACTCAAAGATCTATTCACTCAGCAACATGTTACATTCAGCTACTTAACAACTCTCACCTAAGTGATCTCTGCTCTGAGGCAAGCAACTTGAGTCCCTCTATGGGCAGGGCATTGAGCATGATTTGTAGATCTCTCGTTTTCATAACAGTTTTGGTGAACACATACGTGCTCCATCAAAAGGCATTCTAACACTTAATACATCTCTGATGTAAAGATGTTCAAGATTATGGGAAGTTAACTTATTGCAAATGAATGACTTTAAAAATGATATTTAAAAAATAACAATACTAGAGAAGAAACAAAAGTTTGATAACTACTTACCCCATTCAATGTTAGATTCAATTAATCTAAACTACTCAAATTAGGTTCATTTGTTAAGATAGAATTTATGTGAAAGCCTGGGATATTTAGTGCCATTCCAGAGTATGTACATAGAACTAAGAAAGAAGGTTAGAAATACCTTGCACACCGGGAACGAGGTGAGAGCTTGAGTGGGTGTCTCTTCACTTGGGTAGTGGGTACTGGCTCATTGTGGTAGGAGGTCTTTCTTGGTGCCTAGTGGATTAAGAACTGAGGGTGAAGAGTTAGAGTGTGGTGAGGATATCGGGGGTGGGATTGAGGAATGAAGGGATAATAGGATTTCTGGAGGAGGGAGAGGGGATAGTATATGGGAGGGGTTACTTAGGGTATAGGTATGAGTTGTTTGTGGTTTAGGTTTGTCCCTTAAGGAGAATTCCTGTCTCTGTGTGCTCCTGCACACATATAAACATATAGAAGTTAGCTTAGGTGTATATTAATGTATAGAGGTGTGGAATGCAAGAGGTGCGCGGAGTACTAAGTAACGAAAGAAAACATTTAATAGATCAGCTTTTGGGTATGTATAGGTTTTGTGTCTCGAGTACTGACCATTATGTTAGTGAGGTCTATCTATATAGGTGTTTACCCTTTTCAGTTTTATCCACAGCACCCTATATGTCCTCATTCCTTTCCTATAGAGGAGGTAACCATGTGATTTTTATTTGACATAGTTTGAGTTGATGATAGTGAGGACGAGAAGGTGGAAGAAGAGGGAGACAAGAAGAGAGAATAGGAAAAACAGGACAAAACAAAACAAACCAACAATCAAACACCCAAAGCAACAAAAATACGAAGTAATGAGAAGAGAGGCTATAAGAGCAAGGCATGTTAGTTTGGTTGAAAGGGTTCGATGCTTGGGCCCTGTGGTAAAAATCCGTAGGTCTCGGTTGTTGTAACAATAGTTACTGTACCTATGCAGGGGGATAAAGAAAAGGAGGGGAAAAAAAGCACAAAACAATCATTTTTCCACGTTTATTTATCGATTGATCGATTTTTTGACGTCTTTATTTTGGTGTGGATATTACGGTTGATGTCTCCAATATTATTTTATTTTATTTTATTTTGTCTTGTCTTTCTCTTTCTTTTTGCACTCGAGCATGAGTTGATTTCAGAACCGAAACTATTGTGTGGTGCCTATCTTTATTGGTATAGTGCTCACCGGTTATTTAATTTGATAATTTTTTCTGTATTGTTGTGGTATTTCAGTTACCTTTTTTACATCCTTTCACAAACTGAGGTTGGAAGCCTCTAGAGAGACTCAGCCCATTTTCAGCTATTTGACTTTTGACTTCTTTTTTTTCCCTCTTATTTTGTACCCCATTCTATTGCTTTTCTTGCGTTCAAACAAAACCACATACCTCGATTGTTCTAGCGAAGGTTCCAGGACCAAACAGCTATGAGATCACTAATAGTAACCCAGACAAAGAGGGGTCCACCTACTCTAGCAGCCCGGGGGGTGATGATGGGGTATATGGGTTGTAGAAAGGGAACTGGAATGGGGGGAGGACATAGTTGGTGATGGGTATTCCCCTGACTCAATGTTAATATGTATCTAAAATGCTACTGTGAAAGATATGTAAGCCATTATGGAAAAAATATGTTTTTAATCAGAAACTTTCTTTGACTTGCATGTATTATTATTATATCAATTATATGTTATGTTATGTCACTATATTATGTTATGTTAGCTTACCTCATTATGTTAATCAATTTTGTCTCTTGAATAAATTCTTACAATAAAAAAAACCCTACATATAGAAAAAAAAAAGAAATACCTTGCACACAATACAACTTATGGAAATAATTGTGATCAACCTCTTGACTCACTCCTTCCACATAATTCCTGCTAAATAGGCAAGATGAGGATTCCAAGTAGAGCATTTCATAGCTTTCTGGGCTTTTACTATTTTGTTCTCCCTTATGTTTTGACTATTATCTTTACTTTTTTACTTTTTTATTGTGATTGAAATTCATTACAGAGAATTATTTACAGTACATAGTGACAATGAATGAAGGGCTTTCCCACCACCAATGTTGTCCTCCCTCCACTCCTGTTCCCAGAATCCTAGTGTAACTGGTCTCCACCTTACAGCTTGTTATAGGTTGGGTATCTATTCTGTTTGGTGTTCCAGTCTGGTCATTTTTTATTTACACTACATGCTCATATGACTGGCCCTGATATCATTTTTCCCCTCCTCAATTTATGAGGCTGAATGATTCAAGTTATGCTATTCTGTTGGATATAAAAAGGTTAAGGAAAAGAAAAGAAAAAACTTGGTATCAACTACTAAAATAGAAAGAAAAAAATCACTGAATAATATCCACAAAAGTGAAAAAGAAAGAAAACAGTGGAAGAGAAAAGAGAAGTAAGATAATATCAAAAAACAAACAAAACACTAAAGCAAAACAAAACTAGAAAAAGTAGTGCAATGGCAGGGCTTGGTGTTACCCCACTTTTTTTTTTTTTGTATAGGCACAGAAAGTATTGGGGAAGGAAGGAAATTTCTGTGGCCTAAGTGATTCAGAGAGATTCAGGGTTTCTCCACTCTTGAAGCATATTGTCATGGGAACAACCACTGGCTCCATACCATCTCATTGCCATATACCAGGGTTTTTTGTTTGTTTGTTTGTTTGTTTGTTTATTTTTGTGGTGTCAGGAACCTTTCCTCTCGGTTGTGGATGGGAAAATAAGGCCACTGTAGCAAGCAATCTTGGTATTTGCGCAGGTTCTAGGACAAGGCCTAGGATAGAGTCTTTAAGGTTCTCTATAGAGGTACTGTTCCAACATTGTTGATGTGTTCAGTTTTTTGTATCATGTGCTCCATATTTTTGCTCGTTCCCTAAGCCGAAGTCTAGGAAATTATGGTTCCAAAGCTTCTGCTCAGTCTCTGTTGTCAGAATTGGGCCTCTGCACTAAGAAATCTTGATTTTTGTAGGAGACCTGGGCTATAGCCTAGGGTACGGTTGTCCTTAATGATCTCAACCGTGCCCAGTCACAGTTGTCAAAGTCAGTTTTCTGTAGTTAGCGCTCTTATTTTTCATAGTTCAAAGGACCATACGTCTTCTGATTTCCACTTAGTGTTAGGTGATGTGATAGGACCTCCTGGTCTTAGGTCAAGTTGTCATTTCCTCGCTGTCCTCGTTGTCATATTAACACTGGCACAAGTATATCTCCCAACGGAGCTTAATTCCTGGTGTTGTTGCAAGGGGTTGTTTCAGTTCTATGTCTGGGATCTGGGATTTGAGAATGAACACTGTCCAATTTCATGGGGACTGAGTTGTATCCACATGACATATGTCCAGGATGGGAGGCACCCTTGTATAAAAAGTGTGAGTTCTTATCCTTAGAAGATAAAATCTTGTGTCTGAGTCCATGATTTCCCCTTATTTACTGTGCAGGATGATGACTACATGTATAGTATCTGTAGTGTGATCTGAGCTTTTGTTCCAGGCAAGACATTTTCTTAGATTTTGTACAAAGCAGGTGAGGGTAGAGAAAAAAAAAAAATATATATATATAATGTATAGATGACATTGAGATATAAAAAAAGAAAATTGAGAAAAAAAGGAAAAAAAAAGGTATTTGAAGAAAGAAAGTAATGGGGAGGCGGGAGGCTATCTGTATATTTAGGAATACATATCTTAAGATACATTATTATAAAGGTATTAAGCTTATGTAGGCAATATAGGCCTCCCAATTAGGTCTTCTGAGATATTCTTGTGGGGAGTGAAAGCCAAGGTACTTTTTCGTATCACAGACTTTGGTCTAGAGTTTAAGATATGATTTGCGGCATTTCAGAGTCCTGTAGTGTCCTTGAATTGGGGGTTTTGCTGCAGCTGAATCCAGTATCATGCAACCGTCCACAATTTGATGGGGGTGAGAGGGGTCACAAGCTTGAGTCAGGAGGCTTAATTGGTTGTGGTTTCTTGCTGAGACACAAGATGAGGGTGTCTTTCATTGAGGAGCTGGATGGTGGTCTGTTGGGAAGATCAGTCTTGGTGTCTAACAGGTTAAAAACTGAAGGTAAAGAGGGTTAAATAAGGGGAAGATAACAAATCCGGGTTGGGATATGGGGGGAGTAGAAAGGTCTCTGAGTGTGGAAAGGCAATATAGAAGAGGGGCTATATACATTGTATAGATGAAATATTTAAGGATAAGGCTCGGCAGTCAGAGAGAACAACTGTATAGAAAGTAACGTTCACTTAGACACTGACTTCAGAGATCAATTTGAGTGCTATCCTCCATATATAGGATATTCCATTTCCTTTCCTATAAATAGTCAAGGATTAGAATATTTTTGAACGATGTTAAAAGAGGGTATATGTCGCAAGGACACCCCTGCTGAGGGGCTGCTATGGTTGAGATAAATCTGCTTTGGCGGGCTGTCCTGGCATGTGTGGTCTCCAGGCCCAGCTCTCGCCCCAGTAGCTTGTGAATGAATGCAGAGGGGAGTTTTCCTTCATCCCATCCCCCAAGGCTCAGGTTACCAGATGTGGCCATGAAGACCATTCTGGCGTGGGGGATTCTGGCCCCCCGGACTAAATGGCAGTTCGGGGGGTTCTTTGGCTAGCTGTCCAACCCAGTGCCCACCACATACCAGTGCAAGAGACAAACTCCTGGCATGTGTGGTCTCTAAGCCCAGCTCTTGCCTCTGAAGCTTGTGAATTAATGCAGAGGGGAGGAGTTTTCCTCCACCCCATCCTATCCCTCAAGGCCCAGGTTACCAGATGTGGCCAGGAAGACCATTCTAGCGTGGGGGAATCTGGCCCCCCAGACTGGTAGTCCGGGGGGTTCTTGGGCTAGCTGTCCAGCCCAGTGCCCACCACATACGAGTGAAAGGGGCAAACTCCTGGCATGTGTGGTCTCCAAGCCCAGCTCTCGCCTCTGTAGCTTGCAAATGAATCTGACTATTATCTTTAAAGTATACTGCAATATGGGTATTTCCGTGGGATGATACAGATCCAACATCAAACACTTGAACATTCTGAAATAAGGCCTTCAGTCTGTCACTCTAAAGAATCCCCACCATCTCCCTTCAGTAGAGTGGTGGTAATGTCATTAGAGCTGCTCATTTCATTGCTGCATTTATTACTGCCTTGACAGTAAGTGCCTAGCTAAAATCTCCTTGCTCACACAGTATGCTCTTCAGGAGAGATTCATAAGCTAGTTTATCATCCTGTCTCCTGTGCAACCCGGTAAGTGTTGTGAAATTTCTTCCAGAGGAACTTTAAGTTTGGGCAGCTACCTTTCACCTGTAGATAAGTCAGGTATGTCCCATTTCTGAGTTATCTTGTTACTCTATTCCCATGGTGACTGCAAGAGCTGGTACTTCCAACCAGCCTGACCAACTTGATTAGTTATTAATCAAGGCTTAAGGCTTGATTAAGACTAATTCTTGCTATTGTTTGCATTGGAAAAGAAAAATAATCAGTGTATCATTGTTTAGTTTAAAACACACACATACAAAAAGTTAAGATTGTTCAAAGTTAACTTGAATATTGTTGAACACTTTCTCTTTGAAAGTATTTGAATAATACAATTGATGAATTTTTCTCCGTAATTATATTCCAGGAGAATTCAAGCACTTAAAAATGTTCAACTTATCATTTTTGTTCAGATGTCTTATTATGGTTTCATTTTGGAGGTTATAATAACACATTATATAGTGTCCCCTTTTATTTCTTACTGTTCATTTCATTAAATAAATATGCTTTCCATTAATTCACATAGCATATATTAATACAAAGAATGAAAATGCACATAAATATGACATTTTTACTAAAACTCCAAAGTATTATTAACTTCTCTCAGAAAAATATCAGACTTGCTGCATTTATAAATATGCTTACTGTACCATTTCCAGCCCTCTATGCATTAGAGCTAGAAAAATATGGTTTTGCACAGTGTTTAAATGATACCTATAGCCTTGCTTTAATAAAACAGTCTCTCTTTGCTTGCCCTTAAAGATGCACCATTATAAGAAGTGCCAGTGTTGGGAAGCCAAATAGTGCAACATCATATGACAGTGCTAATGTAGGGTTTTGTACATGTATAAGTACTAATGGTAGAGATGTTTAAATATATTCTGTGTACATGGAATATAGGCTAAAAGATGTGATGACGTGAGAAGATACAATTTTTTACAAGTCTATAAGCCTAATGCTTTAAACAGCCTCAGGTGTGTATATATCAAACAGACTCATCACTTGGACTATAATGTTATTAACATAAAATGAATAAGGTACCAGCACATAATCCTATAGGGAACAGTCTTGGCTCAGCTTTGTATTTTGTGATCACTGGGAATAGTGAGGAAGGCATTTAACTCCAATGTGTGTCTATTGAGTTTAATTGTTTTTACTTTTATTCAGATTTACAATTGAGTGTTTTTAAATGATGGGACTCATCTACAAAACCTCATTCCACAAACAAACAAACAAAAAGCCCTGGTTTTGCAAAACTGAGACACTAATGTTTAGAAATTAGGTTGTCAATCAACTCTGTCTCTTTCCTTCAAAGAAAGGGGAAAATCTCAATATTGGAATCAGCATATAATGAAGTTATTCTTTCCTATGAACAAATAGGCCCATAGAACTCATCAAATTTAATTTTATCCTGTGATGGACTCACAATCTTTGCAGAAAGTTAGAATTAATAGATTATAAGAATTATGTCGGCTCCCTAGAACATTTAATTCTATATGTAGATATTTATATATCTACAAGATACCCAAATGAGCTTTTTAATATAATATATACATATATGAACATATATACACAAGTATAAAACATAAATATATAATCATAAAGCCTCAGTTCTACAACATTATATGAAGGACTTTAGTTCTTTATCTTCTTTCTATGATTCTTTGGTGAGTTAGAGGATCATAGAAGAATTAAAAGTCTCTGGTCTTACCTAGGAAGTACAAAGACTCTGATCTCACTGTATAAACCACAGTTTGTGTAAGAGCAAGGACAGCATAATAAACACTTTGTCATAGGCCATTGTGACAATTGACTACCAGAACACATTTAGTGTCAAGGGTTCTTTTGTACCTGCCTGATGTTAGCATATCTTACTTCTGTTCCATGCTTAATGGAAGATAAAAATAAAAGACAAGTGCTTTTTGTCCACTGTTTCCATATATTAAGTGAGTAGATAACATGACATTTGTCACCATATTCTTCCCTCTCATTGTTTGCATCCATAATATGATTCTTCATTGAATTCTTTATGTGAAAAATAATTTTTTGCTGTTTACTTCCTTGGTTTTACTTTTTATCTAAAACTATTAAATTAGTTGGAGACTCAGCATCCTTGTACATGAGCAGGAATAAATGGATGATTTTACTCAGATGGTTACTATATGCATTAAAGAATACATTATTTTATAAATATATTGTTTTAAAATGACAACACACCACAGACATGTTATTAATATTTAGAGTGAAATTCCTAGGCCACACAATCATTTCTTCTTCTGAAATAGTCTGGCGACTTACAGTACAGTGGAGAGAGGCATTGTTTTCTGAAAGCTTGGCTTCAAGGGCTATTAAAAGCTGACTTAAGTCTTCAAACAGACCAGGGGCACAGTTTGCCAAGCACATTTGCCCTGTGATACAGCCTGCTCCCTGAATACTCCTTATAGTCTGATGCCACAAAATGCATTGTGAAAACTCAGCTGATCTGTTTACATAAATGTGAATGAAACATGGATGGATGGCAACTCTGGCTCTATTAGGGCTTCCCTATTTGCTTCCCCAAGGCTCCAGGGAAGGATATTTTTCACCTCTTCTGAGTATAATCCATTTTAAACAAATAAGGTGGGATGTATCATTGGCGCCAAATGAAACCAACCTGAATTTCTTCATTTGCTTTGACCCTGAACCAGAAAGAAATTGAAAAATGGATTGGTGAAGCACTCTGAAACAAATGATGCTTGAGTGATTTCATGCACAATAACGGCCTTTGATGTAAATGGGGCCATCAGTCAGTAGTCACAGATGCTGCAGTCAAGCCTCTCTGTTCTCTGAGGTTCCTCATGAGGGGACATGAAAGCCCACTGAGGAACTTGCCATATCAGCATGTTCAGGGTACTGAGACAACTAGCCAGAGCTCCTTCAGATGAGAGACTTAATCTTGGAGAAGATGCTGGAGATAATTCAAAGAATTATCTAGTAGACAGGGATCTATCTAGCATCAGGCTTCTTTTTTTAGCAATGTTATTAGAGTTTTATATCTTAAATGAAAAGTTGACCTCCTGTTTATATAAAAGTAAATGTGGTGCCATTTTCATAAAGCCTGTGGACAGCTGGTGTCTTTTAGCACAGTCCTCTGGAATAAAACAGAATGAAGATTCCTTCAGTCCAGAATCTTTCTGTGCATCGAGTCAGTAGCCAACATCAAATTGATCTCACCACTTTGCCCTCTCATTTCTTCTATCTAGCCCATAGTGATTAGGTGAGAAGTTCCCACATTCAGATGAAATCTCTAGATGTAAAGCTACAGCTCTGGGAGAAAGAAATCACCCAGAATTACCACACACAGCTCACTGTCTGCTGGCATGGGTTAGCATGCTGCAAGGTGCAATTGCCCTTTATTTCTTTTCAAACAAATGTATGCTTATATACTTGCTATTTGTATGATGAATTTGGAAATCAAATAAAATGAGATGTACAGGAGTCATTTTTTAATCAGATGACCCTCAAAGAAGTCTGCAAAAGCTATGATTCATCTCATCATCTCTAGTCTGATAATCTACTGACATTAAAGTCAAAGGCATGTCCTAATCGTCACGCATGTAACCACTTTTTCTTTTTTCGCATTTCTATGCTAATCACGAGAAGCAAAAATAGACTTAGATTGGAAATCAAAGATTGGTTGTATACAGGTAATAGAGTGCTTGAACGCTTTATTTAAAGATAGAAGGCGTTTGAACCAGACTTTATTATTGAACTAAGACTATCTATCCTTTTTGACACTTTTTAAATTAAGTTCTTCTTCTAATTTATGTTTTTGTCAGCTTTCTTCTCTTACCTAGCTTTAAAATGGCACCCCCCCCAATTCCTGTAAGTAATAAACTACTCCAGGCAGAGGAAAAAAATTTTAATGACCCTAGAAATTCAGATTAACAAAATGGATCATTTGTATATAGCCATAGAAATATGAATCCTTCGTAAATATCTATGCAGAAATTTTGCCCAATGCAAAATTTTATTTTCTCTCTCTTGCTCTCTCTGACACTTCTTGAACTTGCCCCATTTAAAAATGGTATAGTTATCTTAGTTTGTTAGGTCAAACATTGAGAAGTAAAAGGCTTTGGGACAATTTTGAGGCTCAAATGAAAGTCTTTCTTTTTTCTTTTGAATTGAGGGAGACAAGCACCAACAATGTGTCAGCATATCAAATAGAAAATTGTTCTTAGCAGCTGGACTTGCACCCCCAGTTCTGCCCCCTCCTTATGGATGTGCAGCCTACCCCCATTATAGTTGAGGCAGTCTGCCTCCCAGTGTGTTCTGCAACCCATCTGACTTGCGTGGAGGTTGGGGGAGTCGAGGACGAGCAGAACAGGGAAGCAGCTGCACAGAGACGAGTGGTGTTAGTTTGATAATTTACTGTGATATCTTGTTGGACAAAAATGGGACAACAATTTCCTTAACTTGACACAACCCTGCTGCTTGAAAAATGTAAACCTCAAATGCAGATTCTGTCGGCATCTTTTTGTGTACTTACTATTATTTATTTTATATTATATTATGTTATATTATATTATATTATTATTATTGAATCATTGTGGATATAGAAAAAAATGTGTAATGTTAGGTGAAGGTAGACTTTCAAATTACTTAGATTTGATATGTATTAGTGTTCAATAGTACTAAATAATGACAGGCTCTTGACATTGGAATGCAAAACCAATTATCAAAGGAAAGAAGGAAAAAAAAACAAACTAAAAGAGAGGTACATGGTGGAATGGGATTTTACATTTTAATGATATTGTAACTTTCTAAACTATATTATATAAAATTAAATTAAAAGTATATAAAAATTAAATTATTAAATTAAATTAAATTAATAAATAAACTATTAAAATTAAAATACTGCCTTAGGGTTTATCCTGAAATTAAATTAGGGATCAAAGACTCTTTTTTGTTTTTTGTGGGGGCCACACCCAGTCACGCTTAGGGGCTACTCCTGGCTATGCACTCAGAAATGGCTCCTGGCTTGGGGGACCATAGCGTGGTCTGTCCTAGGTCAGTGTGTGCAAGGCAAATGCTCTACAGCTTCTGCCAACACTCTGGCCCCTAGGGACCAAAGTTTTTTTTAAATAAATTTCTGCTGATATCTCTTTCCCAACAAATTCTCAGAATTCTCTAAAGATATCTGCCAGTGGTAATTGGTTGATTCCTAACAAATGCCAAACATCTCTCATCAATTGGCACACCAATAATTGTAGAAGTGAGTGGCATAATGTGCACACAATATGCAGATCAGAAGCGGTTAGCTTGACTCAAATCAAACTCCCTATACTAGTTCAATGGCTTTCTCCAGATCTGATGACGATTTCTCTCTATATAACTCTAGAATAAGGCCAAATTACTTTTGCTATTTTATAGTGTTACTGTATACATTGGAAAAAATTTAGTATGAAGTAGGCATTAGTCTATCCTTAGTTAAATAAATTACACTCAATCCATCTGATCTAATTTAGAAACAGTAAATTAATTATGGGTTACCAACTGCGAGAGACTGGGAGTGTTGCCTGTGTGTGTTTTTCTACTGTCCTGTGTCCTGAACCTCTCCTTAGTGGGCCGTAAAGGGCTCAGCAAAATCGCTCTCCTAGAGGCTCCAGAAGAGCAAGGCCACTCTGCTTCATGGCCATGCGATCTTTCTAATGAATGAACCCCACCGCAAAAAGCAGGAAAAAAAATCACACTAGGAACTGTGCTGGATTTCTGAAGCCCAGCATATCTCTTTAGACTGTCTTCTCTGCTGCATGCTCGGGGGTCAGATTTGATCCTGTGTGTGGCTTCATCCACAGAGGGCTCTCCTTCCTTGGAGGTGAGTCGACCTGCCTAGAAAGGGTGGAGCCAGAGGACCGTGGCCACGCACATACTTTAGCCAATGAATACCATCACAACATGTAAAAAACCCCACAATACAAGTGTGACAATGGGGAAACAATGCAGGCCAGCACCAGGCATTGAGAATGAAGATGGCAACTCTGATGAACTGAAAACGGCTAATCAACTAGTCAGTCTCTCAGACATAGAGTTTAGAAAAGAAACATGGAGGTTGCACAGAGAACTCAAAGAAAGCATAGATTGAGTTGAACAGAACACTAATAAGAACCAAGAAAATATAAAGACAGAAATCAGAAAACTCCAAACTGAAATAACAGATCAAATAACAGGTCTGAAAAACTCATTAGATAGATTGAAAGAATCCATGGAAAACATCTCCAGAGGGGTAACAGCAGCTAAGGATAGAATTAGTGAGCTAGAAGATGCGATGCATTACAACTCCATAAAGCAGAAGAGATTGGAAAAAAGCGTTAAAGCAAATGATCAGACAATGGAAAAATTACTCAAAGAATGTGCACAGATAAAAATAGAAATCTTTGATAAGCTCAACAGAAACAACTTAAGAATCATTGGAGTCCCAGAGACCCATACTAATATCAGATGATGCAAACTTTATACTCATAAAAATTGTAAGGGACAAAGATGGACATTCTGTATTAATCAAGAGATATGTACAGCAGGAAGAAATCACTCTCCTAAACATATATGCACCGAATGAGGGGCCAGAAAAAATTTAATACAACTGTTGACGAATCTGAAAAATAATATCAAAAACAACACAATAACTGTGGGAGACCTCAACACGGCTTTGTCAACACTTCATAGGCCAACTAGACTGATCCAACAAGAATATACTAGACCTGAAAAGAGAAATGGAAGGAAGAGGCCTAGTAGATATATATAGGAAACTCTGCCCCTAGAAATTTTGCAGGCTAATTTAACTGACCACAAGGCTCTAAAATTATATATGAATTCCAAAGGGGCACAGAAGAAAAACTTTAACATCTGGAAGCTAAACAGCCTCATACTGACTAACCAGGGGTCTAAGATAAAATCAAAGAGGAAATCAAAACTTTCCTGGAAACATATGACAATAGAGACACAAACTATAAAAACCTATGGGACACAGCAAAAGTGAGAGAGAAACTTGATAACTCATACAAGAAATGAAAAAGGGGGAGATAACTACCGATATTGCAGAGATTCAAAGGGTTATCATAAATTAGTTTGAAAAACTTTATGCCACTAAAAATGAGAACATGGAAGAAATGGATAAATTCTTGAAATCTTATCACCTTCCATGGTTGAATAAAGAGGATGTTGCATATCTAAACAACCCCATCACTATGGAGGAAATTAAAACGGTAATCAAATGTCTGCCCAAAATCAAAAACCCAGGCCCAGATAAATTCACTAATGACTTCTTTCAAACCTTTCAAGAGGAGCTACTACTAATCCTGACAAGACTCTTTCATGAAATCAAGAAAATGGGAACACTTCCAAATAGCTTTTATGAAGCCAACATCACCTTGATACCTAATCCAAACTGAGATGCTACCAAAAAAGAAAATTACAGACCAATATCTCTGATGAAGACAGATGCAAAGATCCTCAACAAAATTCTGGCAAATAGGATCCAAGCATTTGATAAGGTCCAACACCCATTCTTGATCCAAACTCTCAGCAAGATGGGAATGAAAGGAACCTTTCTGAATATAATTAAGGCCATCTACCACAAGCCAATGCAAACATTATACTCAATGGAGAAAAATTAAAAGCCTTTCCTCTAAATTGTGGCACAAGACAAGGCTGTCCTCTCTTACCCCTCCTATTCAACATAGCACTGGAAGTACGTGCTATAGCAATTAGGCAAGAAGAAGATATCAAGGGAATCCAGATAGAAAAGGAAGAAGTCGAGCTCTCACTGTTTCCAGATGACATGTTACTCTACTTAGAAAACCCTAAACACTCGACCAAAAAGCTTCTAGAAACAATATACTTATATAGCAAGGTGGCAGGCTACAAAGTTAACACACATAAATCAATTGCCTTTCTATACAGCAATAATAATAGGGAAAATATGGACAAAAACAAACAAACTCATTCACATTAGTGCCACACAAACTCAAATATCTTGGATTCAACTTAACTAAAGATGTGAAAGACCTATACAAAAAAAACTATAAAACTGCTCTAAGAAATAAGAGAGGACACACAGAAATAGAAACACATACCCTGCTCATGTATGGGCAGGATCAACACAATTAAAATGGCAATACTTCCAAAAGCATTATACAGATTTAATGTGACCCCTCTAAAGATACACATGACATTTTTCAAGAAGTAGATCAAACACTTATGAAATTCATTTGGAACAATAAACACCCTCAAAAAGCTAAGGCAATCTGTGGGAAAAAGAATATGGGAGAAATTATTTTCCCCGACTTTAAACTATATTACAAAGCAATAGTTATCAAAACAGCTTGGTATTGAAACAAAGACAGACCCTCAGAGCAGTGGAATAGATACCCATGACATTCTTCAAAGAAGTGGATCAGGCACTTTTGAAATTCATTTGGAACAATAAACACCCTATAATAGCTAAAGTAATCATTGGAAAAAAGAATATGAGAGGAATTACTTTTCCCAACTTTAAACTTTACTACAAAGCAATAGTTATCAAAACAGCATGGTATTGAAATAAAGACAGGACCTCAGATCAGTGGAATAGGCTTGAATATTCAGAGAACACTCTCCAGACATACAATCACCCAATTCTTGATAAAGGAGCAAGAAATCCTAAATGGAGCAAAGAAAGCCTCTTCAACAAGTGGTGTTGGCACAACTGGCTAGCCACTTGCAAAAATTTGAACTTAGACCCCCAGTTAACATCATGTACAAAGGTTAAATCCAAATGGATTAAAGACCTCGATATCAGAACCGAAACCATAATATAGTTAGAACAACACATAGGCAAAACATTATAGGATATTGAGACTACAGGCAATATTCAAGGAGGAAACTGCACTCTCCAAGTAAGTGAAAGCAGAGATTAACAGATAGGAATATATTATGCTGAGAAGCTTCTGCACCTCAAAGGAAATAGTGCCCAGGATACAAGAGCCCCCCACTGAGTGGGAGAAACTATTCACCCAATACCCATCAGATAAAAGGCTAATCTCCAAAATATACAAGGCACTGACAGAACTTTACAAGAAAAAATATCTAATCCCATCAAAAAATGGGGAGAAGAAATGGGCAGACACTTTGATAAAGAAGAAAGACAAATGGCCAAAAGACACATGATAAAATGCTCCACATCACTAATCATCAGGGAGATGCAAATCAAAACAACTATGAGGTACCACCTCACAACACAGAGATTGGCACACATCACAAAGAATGAAAACAAGCAGTTTTGGTTGGGATGTGGAGAGAAAGGAACTCTTATTCACTGCTGGTGGGAATGCCGTCTAGTTCAACCTTTATTAAAAGCAATATGGAGATTCCTCCAAAAACTGGAAATCGAGTTCCCATACGATCCAGCTATACCACTCCTAGGAATATACCCTTAGGAACACAAAAATACAATACTAAAACCCCTTCCTTATACCTATATTCATTGCAGCAGTATTTACCATAGCAAGACTCTGGAAACAGCCAAGTTACCCTTCAACAGATGAATGGCTAAAGAAACTGTGGTACATATAAACAATGGAATATTATGCAGCTGTCAGGAGAGGTGAAGTTATGAAATTTTCCTATACATGAATGTACATGGAATCTATTATGCTAAGTGAAATAAGTCAGAGAGAGAGAAAGATGCAGAAAGGTCTCACTCATTTATGGGTTTTAAGAAAAATGAAAGACATTCTTGCAATAATAATTTTCAGACACAAGAGAGAGGAGGGCTGGATGTTACAGCCCACCTCATGAAGCTCACCACAAACAGAAATGAGCTTAGTTAGAGAAATAAGTACGTTTTGAACTATCCTAATAATGAGATGGAAATGTTGCACTGGTGATGGGTGGTGTTCTTTACATTGCTGAAATCCAAACACAATCATGTATGTAATCAAGGTGTTTAAATAAAAAATGTTAAAAAAAAAAGAGGGGAAGAGTCGGGTGGGGGGGTGCATGGATATGGAGACCGGGTGGAAACTGGGCAAGGGGACGCGGAAGTAAGCATGGGCGGGAGGGCCAGCAGCTATCCAGGGCTTAATAGACTATTCACCTTTCACCTTCTGCCACCGCATGCCCGGCCCACTATAGTCGCAAGCTCTGCCCTACGCCACCGCACACCCCGCCCACTCTTGACGGGGGGGGGGTGATGCTCACCATTTATCACTAGAGAAATTCAAAACAAGACAATGATATATCATCTTACTCCAAGAGGGATGGCAAAGATCAAGAATATTATGAAAAATTTGTGTTGGCTGGCATGTGATGAAAAAAGAACTTTCATTCACTCATATGTGGGAAAGCTGCCTAGCCTAACTCTTATTGAAAACAGTATGGAGGATTCTCAGTAAAATCAGAATGAAATTGCCATATAACCAACAATTAATGTTTTGGTATTTATACACAGGATAAAAAAACACTCATCCAAAAGAATGTATGCACAGTGCTATTCATCATAGCATTCATTGCAATAGCTAGGAGTTGGAACCAACCTAGATATTCAATAACAGATAAGTAGCTAGTGAAGATGTGGTCCATATATACAATGTAGTACTACATGGCTGTAAAAAAATGATGCCATCATGCAATTCATTGCAACTTAAATTGGTACTGGAAGATATTATGTTAAATGAAGTAAGCCAGAAGAAGGATAAATATAAGGTAACATCACTTATATGTGGTATTAAAAATAACTATGAAGAAAAGCAATGGCTTAAATGGGAGTTGTTGAAAACATGCTAGTTCTAAGAATATAGTGAGGCGAAGAAAAGGAATTGAGTGGCAGGAGAAAGACACATATAATAGTATATAGGGGCTAAGTGATTTTAGGTGCATTGTTGGTGCTAAGAAATGACAGAACTAAATATCCAAGCCCGAGACAATGTTGAAACAAACATTTTTTTATTATTGGAACAGGAAGTCTATATTTTTCTTTATTTGTAAAAAAGTATTCTTTTAAGAATATCATCACATCTAAACCATGCTTTTTATTAATATCTTTAAGTAAGATTATTACAAAATATTTGTAGTTGGTTTTTAGTCATAAAAATGTATACCCCTGTTATGATGGCAGGCTGGGGCAGGGGATGGTGGTATGGGATAGACTCTTGAAAATATTAGTGGAGGAAGGTTGACACTGGTGGTGGGGTTGTCATCACACATTGAATATCTGAATAAGTTATAAAACTGAATAAGTTTGGGCCCGGAGAGATAGCACAGCGGTGTTTGCCTTGCAAGTAGCCAATCCAGGACCTAAGGTGGTTGGTTCAAATCCTGGTGTCTCATATGGTCCCCCGTGCCTGCCAGGAGCTATTTCTGAGCAGACAGCCAGGAGTAACCCCTGAGCATCACTAGGTGTGGCCCAAAAACCAAAACAAACAAAACAAAACAAACAAACAAAAAAACCTGAATAAGTTTGTAAATCACAAAGGCAAATAAAAATAAAAAACGTAATCAATTGGATTGGTGCCAGAGCAACAGCACAGTGGTAGGGTGTTTGCCTTACATTTGGCTGACTGCGGTGGACACGGATTCGATCCTAGTACTTCATATGATCTCCTGAGCCAGCTAGGAGAGATTTATCAACATAGAGCCAGTAATCTCTGAGCACCAGGGTGCTTCCCAAACACCAAAAAATAAATTTAATTGAAATTGGAGCAACAGTAAAGTTGATAGGGTACTTGCCTTGCATATGGTTGACCCAGTTTTGATCTCTGGCATCCCATAGGCTCCCTTTTTTCTTCAGGAGTAATTTCTGAGTGCACAGTCTTTAGTAAACCCTGAGTTCTTCATTCCTTCAGGAGTAATTTTTGAGTACAGAACCAATAGTAAACTCAGTACCTTCAGGTGTGGTCAAAATAATTGAATTACATAGACTACATGAGAAAGTTTATCTAAAAATTAATTCCAAAAAAGAGAAATACTCTTTCATTGAAAGTCAAAAAAAGGTTTAATTGAGTAAAAACTAAAAGCATCATATAGAACAGTGATAAAATATTTTTGAGAAATAATATTTTTCTTTTAAATTTTATATAAACCTTTATGATTTTTAGATATACAATGTCTAAGTTAACATATTATGCTTCTTTTATATTTCCCATGTGAAAGATCATTCTCTATGTATACTTCTCTCTCACTGACTTGACTTAGTATGATAGCCTCTAGTTATAAGGTAGCAATGAATTGCATGATTTCATCGTTTCTTAGTGCTGAGTAGTGTTCCATTCTCACCCTCTTTCTCTTTCTCCAATCAACTCTTACTTGAGTTGGTTGTTTTCAATTTTTTGCTATTGTGAATAGTTCTGCAATGAGCATAGGAGTATACTGGTATTAAATTTGGTGTTGGAATTATGCACATGGTAAACCATCATTAACAATATGCAAATAATAGTGCCTCAATCAATTTAAAAGTGAGGGGCTGGGGCCGGAGCAATGGTGCAATGGTAGGGCATTTGCCTTGCACATGAATGACTTAGGAAGGACGATGGTTCGATTCCCCGGCGCCCTATATGTTCCCCAAGTCAGGAGCAATTTTTGAGTGCATAGCAAGGAGTAACCCCTGGACATCACCAGGTGTGCCCAAAATCAAAAAAAGAAAAATTGGGGGAGGGGCTTTTGAGCCACACCCAGTGGTGCTCAGGGTTTACACCTATATCTTTAGGGAATCATTCCTGATGGGATTGGGGTACATATGTGTTGCCAGGGATGAAAATTTTTGATTTTAATATATTTTTTTTAAATTTGAGAAATGATGGGCCTCAGGATAAATGCCAAAATAAGTTGCATTGCTAAATCACATGGAGTCTTGATGCTACTTTTACTAAAGTATTTGTAACTTACTAAAATGTTTTTCTATGAGGTAAGGTTTTGGATCTTAGAAACCCGAGTAAGAATTTAGCACTGACTTTCCTGAAAAACACAATTCCCTACTGTAGCCTTGGTTCTACAGCTTCCTGAGAAACTGGATACAAGGATCATAAAGAATCAGTGGAACCAGGTATGGTTTGATGACTGCCCTTGGGATGGTGAAATGTGAAGTCTACGGTGCAGAGGCTCATCATAGACCCTCATCAATCCTAGATTTCTCACCCTCTGATAGAGGTGGAAAGAGAAGAAGTTGTAAATATCTATCTCCATTTATAGTTGCCAGTTTTCAATTTTCAATTTATATAAGTCACCTGAAAAATGTATACATGCATATATATGTATATTTTTTTCATTGACTCAGTGAAGTGGGTAACAAGACATGTATACATGAGGAAAGAGTGCATCTATGTCTCTACTTGAACTACTTAGGCTAGTTCTTAGGAAAGTGCCTGGTATTACTCATAACTGATGAAGTGCAACGAACACCTACAAGGCATAAATACATCCCACCAGCTTTACAGGGAAGCCATTAGGTTCTTCATGGTGTGGGAGATAGTTCCTGACACCCCATTAGTCAATTTGCCATGTACTTAGGTAGGCAGAAGGAATTGATCTTTGCAAAAAAAAGAGTCAGTACTAGACTTGGCACAGGAGTTCTGGATTCATAGCCTTCACTTGCAGAAAAGAATTTTTAGAGGTGGTAAAATAAAGTAGACTGATAATTTTATTGAATTTTCTCATAAATATGTGAGAAGGCAGGTAAAGAGTAATATGTACTCAATATGTATTCAAGACTGTCAGAGTGAAAAAGCAAACAAAGTGACATAGATACAAGCTAGTGAGATACATGTTCAAGCGAGAACAGACTTGAAGAGCAAGTTCCAAATGGTTTTGAGGTCTTCCAAATATTTTTTCCTTGAATTTTGAATACATAGAGAGTAATCTGAGCGTTTGTTGTAGGAAATTCTTACACTGTTGATAATCTTCATAATATTAGTCCTTGGGCTATGGATGGATTGTTCTGTAGCTTTTCCATCCTTCTCTGGTTGGGCCTTAAATTTTGCATTGGATAGTGCTTCAGTGTCTTTTCTCAAAAAAAACCTCAAGATTTACATGTCAAAGAGCTCACTACAGAATATTACTAGTTCTAGATTTCCCAGGGATGTCTCTGGGTGACCTAGGTAAGGAGAGAGGGCTATTATTTATGCTTTAGGCTATTTTAAGGCTAGGGTATTCTTTTCAAATTTTAGTCTTTCTCTAAAGTACATTACCAGGACCCTCTTACCTCCCTACCTGGAAAATTTATGTATACATACACTTAACAAAATGATTTTAAATTTATGGACAAATCTATTTATCAACATTTCTTTTAATAATTTTATTGGCATATATGATTTTCAATAAATATGATATACATATAATTAATAAACAAATAATAACTTTTCAGTATAGCTATATACTGCAAATATATTCTCTTTATAGTTATTCATTTACTTTTCTTTATTTACTTTTCTTCAGTTTACTCAATTTAGTGTTAATAATATACCACTGGAGCAAAGAAAGAAATTTTTCTCCTTGAGGACTAAATCATATTTATTTTAGAAATTTTCTAGAATCTGGTGAGAAACTGTGAGGGTTGCCTGTCCGTGATTTTCTACTGTCCTGTCTCCTGAACCTCTTGGGAGTGGGCTGAAAAGGGCCCAGAAAAGTTGCTCTCCCAAAGGCTCATTCAGGTTGGCCTGGAACGCCAAGGAACTGCATCCAAACTTAAAAACTGGCTATCAGCAAGCAATATTTTACAGAAAGGCAGGTCCCCTGTTTGTGACGTCAGGCTGGGAAAATCTATGCCTGCCCAATGGATCCTGACTGTGAGAAACTGGGAGGGTTGCCTCTCTGTGATTTTCTACTGTCCTGTCTCCTGAACCTCTCAGGAGTGGGCCAAAAAGGGCCCAGAAAAATCGCTCTTCCAGAAGCCCCAGATGAGCACGGCCACTCAGCTTCACTTCACGGCCATACACTCTTTCTAATGAAAGAATGCCACTACAAGAAGAAAAAAAATCACACTAGGAACTGTGCTAGATCTCTGAAGCCCAGCATTTCTCTTTGGACTGTATTTTCTGCTGTGTGCTTGGGCCTAAGATTTGAACCTGTGTGAGGCTTCATCCATGGAGGGCTCCCCTTCCTTGGAGGTGAGTCAATGCACCCAGAAAGAGTGGAGCCAGAGAAGCATGGCTGAGCACATCATTTAGCCAATAAATACCACAACGACACGTAGAAAAACCCACAATACAAGTATGACAATGTGAAACAACGCAGGCCAGCACCAGGCATAGAGAATGAAGATGGCAACTCTGATGATCGGAAAACAGCCAACCAACTAGTCAGTCTCTTAGATAAGGAGTTTAGAGAAGAAATATGGAAGATGCTCACAAAACTCAAAGAAACCATGGATCATGTTGAACAAAACACTAATAAGAACCAAGAAAATATGAAGACAGAAATCGAAAAACTCCACTAAAATAACAGGTCAAATAACAGGTCTGAAAAACTCAGTAAACAAATTGAATGACAAAGTGGATAAGTACTCCAACAGGGTAACAAAAGCTAAGGATAGAATTAGTGCTCTGAAAGATAAGATACATAAAAACTCCATACAGTGGGAGAGATTGGAAAAAAAAAAACCTTAAAGCAAATGAACAGACAATGGAAAAATTAGTCAAAGAATATGAACAAATAAAAATAGAAGTCTATGATAAGCTCAACAAAAACAACTTAAGAATCATTGGAGTCCCAGAGACGCAAGAAGAAAATCTCCAGGAAGAATCAACGGTCAAGAACATCATTAAAAGACACTACCACAGCTAAAGAATATATGTGATCAAATCCTGCATGCCTGAAGAGTACCAACTAAAAAAGACCCCAGAAAAAACACCCCAAGACACATCCTAGTCACAATGATAAATCCCACAGATAGAGACAGAATTCTGAAAGCAGCAAGATCAGAAAGGAAAATTACATTCAAGGGGGCATTCTTGAGATTTAGAGCAGACCTGTCACAAGAAACACTCAAGGCCAGAAAGCAGTGGTGGGACATAGTGACAAAACTCAATGAAATAAATACTTTGCCTAGAATACTACACCCAGCAAAACTCACTTTCAGCTTTGAAGGAAGAATACATGGTTTCACAGACAAACAACAGCTCAGAATCTTTACAGACTCAAAACAAGTCTTAAGAGAAAAACTGAAAGATCTACTTTAAGACAAGACTGACCAAAAGACATACCAAACTTCTATATAATGATGGCACTAAATCCCAGGACAATTCTTTATCTCAATGTCAATGGACTAAATGCACCAGTTAAAAGACACGGGTGGCTAAATGGATAAAAGAAAAACTCAATCCAACCTTCTGCTGCCTACATAAAACACACCTGAATATCAGAACAAACATAGACTCAAAATAAAAGGCTGGAGGAAAATCATCCAAGCAAACAACACCCATAAAAAAGCTGAAGTGGCCATACTATTTTTAGATGATGCAAACTTTATACTCAGGAAATTTGTAAGGGACAAAGATGGACATTTTGCATTAATCAAGGGATATATAGAGCAGGAAGAAATCACTCTCGTAAACATATATGCACCAAATGATGGGCCAGCAAAATATTTAATACAATTGGTGACAAATCTGAAAAACAATATCAATAACAACACAATAATTGTGGGAGACATCAACACAGCTTTGTCAACACTTGATAGGTCAACCAGACTGAAACCCAACAAGAATATACTAGATATGAAAAGAGAAATGGAAGAGGTCTAGTAGATATATGTAGGACACTCCACCCCCTGAAACCTAGGTACACGTTTTTTTCCAATGTACCTGGTACATTCTCCAGGATAGACTACATGCTAGCATATAAAACATACTTCCATAATATCAAGATGATAGAAATTTTGCAGGCTACCTTTGCTGATCACAAGGCTCTGAAATTATATGAGAATTCCAAAGGGACACAGAAGAAAAATTTTAACACCTGGAAGTTAAACAGCCTCAAACTGACTAACCAGTGGGTCTGAGATAAAATCAAAGAGGAAATCAAAAGGTTCCTGGAAACAAATGACAATAGAGATACAAACTATAAAAACCTATGGGACATAGCACAAGCAGTACTGAGAGGAAATTTATAGCTTTGCAAGCACACATCAGGAAGGCAGAAGGGGCCTACCTGAATAGCTTAATGACGCAGCTCATAGAATTAGAAAGTGCTCAACAAAAGGCCCCAAAAATAGGGAGATAGAAGAAAATAACAATGCTGACAGCAGAAATCAACAAAGTGGAAACCCAAAAAACAATCCAAAAGATCAACGAAAGCAGAAGTTGGTTCTTTGAAAAAATAAACAAGATTGATAGATCATTAGCAAAACTAACAAAGAAAGAGAGAGAGAGAAAGAGAAAATGTGATAACTCGTATTGGAAATGAAAAAGTGGAGATCACTACCGATATTGCAGAGATTCAAAGGGTAATCAGAAACAACTTTTAGAAGCTATGCCACTAAAAATTAGAAACTGGATGAAATGGATATACTCTTGGACTCATAACCTCCCACGGTTAAATAAAGAGGATGTAGCATATCTAATATCTGATGAAAAACAAAAGCCCAGGCCCAGATGAATTCACTAATGAATTCTTTCAAACCTTTCAAGAAGAACTATGCTACCAATCCTGACAAGACTTTCATGAAATTGAAAAAAAAATGGGAACACTTCCAAATAGCTTTTATAAAGCCACCCTCACATTGATATGAAAACCAGACAAAAAAGATGCTGCCAAAAAAGAAAATTACAGACCAATATTCCTGATGAAGACAGATGCAAAGATCCTCAACCAAATCCTGGCAAAGAGGATTCAATGCCTCATCAAGAAGATCATTTATCATGATCAAGTAGGTTTCATCCCAGGAAGGCAAGGATGGTTTAACATCTGTAAATCTATCAACATAATACACAACATCAACAACAACAAAAAAATAAAAATCACATGATCATATCAATAGATGCAGAGAAAGCATTTGATAAGGTCCAACACCCATTATTGATCAAAACTCTCAGCAAGATGGGAATGAAAGGAACCTTTCTCAATATAGTTAAGGCTATCAAGCACAAGCCAATGGCAAATATTGTCCTTAATGGAGAAAAACTAAAAGCCTTCCCCCTTAATTCTGGCACAAGTCAAGGCTGTCCTCTCTCACCACTCCTATTCAACAGAGCACTTGAAGTCCTTGCTATCATTATCAGGCAAGAAAAAGATATTAAGATAGGAAAGGAAGAAATCAAGCTCTTGCTGTTTGCAGATGACATGATACTCTACTTAGAAAACCCTAAAGACTCTACCAAAAAGCTTCTAGAAACAATAAACTCATATAGCAATGTGGCAGGTTACAAAATTAACACACAAAAATCAATGGCCTTTTTGTACACCAATGATAATAGGGAAGAAATGGACATTAAGAAAACAACCCAATTCACATTAGTGCCACACAAACTCAAATATCTTGGAGTCAACTTGACTAAAGATGTGAAGGACTTATACAAAAAAAAAATTATAAAACTCTTTTCCAAGAAATAAGAGATTAAACACGAAATGGAAACACATACCCTGCTCATGGATTGGCAGGGTTAACATCATTAAAATGGCAATATTCCCCAAAGCATTGTACAGATTTATGTGATCCCTCTAAAGATACCTATAGCATTTTTTAAAGAAGTGGATCAGGCACTTTTAAAATTCATTTGGAACAATAAACACCGTCAAAGAGCCAAAGCAATTATTGGGAAAAAAATATGGGAGGCATTACTTTCCCCAACTTCAAATTGTATTACAAAGCAATAGTTATCAAAACAGCATGGTATTGGAATAAAGACAGAACCTCAGATCAGTGGAATAGACTTGAATACTCAGAGAATGTTTCCCAGACATACAATCACCTAATCTTTGATAAAGGAGCAAGAAGTCCTAAATAAAACAAAGAAAGCCTCTTCAACAAGTGGTGTTGGCACAACTGACTAGCCACTTGCAAAAAAGCAATCTTAGACCCCCAGCTAGCATCATGTATGAAGGTAAAATTCAAATGGATTAAAGACCTTGATATCAGACCTGAAACCATAAGGTATATAGAACAATACATTGGTAAAACACTCCATGACATTGAGACTAAAGGTATCTTCAAGGAGGAAACCACACTCTCCAAGCAAGTGAAAGCAGAAATTAACAGATGGGAATATATTAAGCTGAGGAGCTTCTGCACCTCAAAGATAATATTGCCCAGGATACAAGAGCCACACATTGATTGGGAGAAACTATTCAATCAATACTCATCAGATAAGGGGTTAGTATCCAAAATATAAGGGCACTGACAGAATTCTACAAGAAAAAAAATCATCTAATCCCATCAAAAAATGGGGAGAAGAAATGGACAGACACTTTGATAAAGAAGAAATATAAATGGCCAAAAGGCACATGAAAAAATGCTCCACATCACTAATCATCAGGGAGATGCAAATCAAAACAACTATGAGGTACCTTCTCACACCACAGAGATTGGCACACATCACAAAGAATGAGAACGAGCAGTGTTGGCGGGGATGCAGTGAGAAAGGAACTCCTTATCCATTGCTGGTGGGAATGCTGTCTAGTTCAACCTTTCTGGAGAGTGATATTGAGATTCCTCCAAAAACAGGAAATTAAGCTCCCATACGATCCATCTATACCACTCCTAGGAATATACCCTTAGGAACACAAAAATATAATACTAAAACTCCTTCCTTACACCTATATTCATTGCAGCACTATTTACCATAGCAAGACTCTGGAAACAAACAAGATGCCCTTCAACAGATGAATGGCTAAAGAAACTTTGGTACATATACACAATGGAATATTCTGCAGCTGTCAGGAGAGATGAAGTCATGAAATTTTCCTATACATGGATGTACATGGAATCTATTATGCTGAGTGAAATAAGTCTGAGAGAGTAAGATGCAGAAAGGTCTCACTCATTTATGGGTTTTAAGAAAAATGAAAGACATTCTTGCAATAATAATTTTCAGAGACAAAAGAGAGGAGGGCTGGACGTTACAGCCCATCTCATGAACCTCACCACAAAGAGTGATAAGTTTAGTTAGAGAAATAACTACATTGCGAACTATCCTAATGATGAGAATATATAAGCGAAATAGAAAGTCTGTCTAGACTACAGGTGGGGGCTGGGAGTGGAGGAGGGATATTTGGGACATTGGTAATGGAAATGTTGCACTGGTGATGGGGGCATGTCATCTTATATGACTGAATCCCAAGCACAATCATTTTTGTAACCAAGGTGTTTCTTTATATATTTTTAAAAAATTTTTTAAATATTTACAAAATTGTTCTAGAATCTATCTTATTCATATTTCAGACTCAGACAACTTTGACACTCAAACCATTGCTTGGATCCCATACTAAGATTATGAGACTTCACTCCTTTATGTTGGCAGCTCTGTTCTTTTCCAATGGAAAGTAACTGTAGAAGAACCTTTTCTCATAGTGCTTAAAGATTTAGAGGGTAAAATCTCTAGAAAGAATATGTCAGTAAATTGATTGGGTGGAGTTATAGTTAACTTTTTTGGAGTCAAGAACTGTCTTGGAGCCCCTATTTTGGGACATGAAAGCCCATTTCTTAGAGATGACAGTACTGAGAGTTGAAAATATAGTGCAGTCTAAGAATACAAATATTGGGTATATATTATCTGGAACCTTAAACCAGTCCAAAGGCATTTTGACTTTTGAGTCATAGGATCCATCTCAGTAGCAAAAAAAAAAAAAAAAAAGAATAAGAAGAAAAAAAACCAAAAAACTATTGAAATGCAGAATTCGGGCCAAGTATAGGGATGGTTCCTTGAGAGGAGAGGTGGCTGAACCACCTTTCCAAAACCTCCATGACTGGAACAAAGGCCACTCAGAGTTCAAAGGAAGAGCATCAGCTGTTCCATACTCTCTTCTTGGCAACCACCCTAGGAAAGGACTTCATTGGAAATGAAAAAGTTTCTTTCTGGATAGCTCATTGCTTCTTTTGGCCTGAGATGTGGACTTTCTAACTTTGGGCACATTTTCCTATTGCTCGGTCAGTGGTCCTCAAACTATGGCCCGCAGGCCACATATTGTATTTGTATCTGTTTTGTTTCTTCATTGCAAAATAAGATATATGCAGTGTGCATAAGAATTCGTTCATAAGTTTTGTTTATACTATAGTCAGACCCTCCTAGGTCTGAAGGACAGTGAACTGGACCCCTGTTTAAAAAGTTTAAGGACCCAACCCAGCAGAGCGAACATGCCAGGGAAGCCGTCCCTCTGTTTTTCTGGTATGTTAGGGTCGCTGGTCAGACAGACAGCGGGCCACAGATCTCCTGGGCTGAACACTTGGTCCAGGAGACTGGGACCCCCCACGCCAGGCGGGTCTTCATGGCCCACCCTGGCAACTCGAGCCCTGGGGGGTGGGTGGAGGAGGGAAACTCCTCCTTTTCAACTTTCAAACCGGAGAGGGAGCTCACAATTGGACCCAGCAGAGCACACATGCCAGGGAAGCCGTCCCTCTGTTTTTCTGGTATGTTAGGGTCGCTGGTCGGACAGCAGGCCACAGATCTCCTGGGCTGAACACTTGGTCCAGGAGACTGGGCCCCCCACGCCAGGCAGGTCTTCATGGCCGGCCCTGGCAACTCGGGCTCTGGGGGGCCGGTGGAGGAGGGAAACCCCTCCCCTATGTATATTGGACCCCCTGTTTTGCTTGCTAGTAATATTATTTTTCAAAACAGCGCGGGACAATTATACTTTTTAGTCATTACCCAAAAACGTTCCTGATCCTAGACTGCTCCTAGGAATAGAATCAGGATGCTCAAGATTTTGACAAAACACTCAAATTGACCTTTATTGTCTAGTCTTTTATGTATTGCCTCTCCCCTCACCCCTTTGTCTCTCCTACCTCCTCATACCCAAACCCTGAACCATTATCTTCCCCTTATTCAACCCTCCTTATCCTCAGTTCCTAATTTGGTAAACACCAAGACTGACCTTCTGCTCAACACCACCATCCAGCTCCTCATTGAATGACACCCTCTCAGTCCCCAGCTCATGCCTACACAAACAACTACGACCAACACGCCTGTTGACTCATGCTTGGTGGCCCCTTATGTCTCCATCAAACTATGGACTGTTGCATGATACTGGAATCAGCTTCAGCATAACCCCTAGTCCAAGGACAATATAGGGTTCTGTAATGCCGCAAAACATGTCGCAAACTCAACTATCACCTGTTGTCTTCAAATACCCTTGTTTTCTTTTTTTTCTTTTTAAAACATAAAAGGGTCACATGTATCTCTTTTGTATATCTCAGATGTATTCCCTAAACATCTATAATTCTTTTCAAATATCCTCATTTGTGACAATTTTGCCCACTAGATTAGTTGATTGCTTGATTTTCCCCCTATGAGATCTGTTTTATAAGCAATACTGGTAGAAGAGTAACTCTGTGTAGATTTCACATTTATACCAAGTTACGGGAAATGTTGGAATTTATTCGTTGGCCCCCAGATGCACAACAATATCTTGTGGCATTGCTTCTCCTTTGCATAGGCACATTAAAATGGGAAAATAATACGTATACAAACAAGTTCTTATCTAATAGAGATGGGAACACAAATTTGGTAATGTAATTAGGCCTTTTATCCTGAACATTGGCATAATGATTTGGCTCAGGCCTCAGAAGAATGGGCATCGCCCACACACACCTGAACTATGGAAACAACCACAATTGTCTTTAACATTCCCAGGATCCAAGCCTCTATCAGAGAAGATCTACCACTGCTTTGGCATTGACTGACTCCAAAGAGTACTCCCAACACCCAGGTGACTCAGCAACAGTCTGCATGCAGAGCAGATCTGTCACACCCCACTCAGAAGAGGCACACACCACAAGGTAGAGTGCCCTCCTGAGAAAGAAATTATATGCCAAAAAGGCCCGCAAAAAGCAGTCAAAATCACTTGACCCTTTGCGTGGATTATTTGGACATAATTTCATAAGGGCTGTAACTATTTCTTTCTTTATTTTAAACCTTTATTAGAAATCAGGCCTTAGTAAATTCTTTCTAACTAGAACAGCAATCAAACAGCCAAAAGTCTCCCATTTAATAGCTCCCTGTAATTTTTGCTACCTTGGCGCCTAAATTCAGGCCTTTCCATAAACTTAGCTCATAATAAAGTAATTTTCATTTTTTCCCCATAACACTGATACATTCCTCACATCCCTATTCCCCTGTAATTACGTTTTCCTTCTGTTTTACCCAATACAAAGTGAACCCAAAACAAACTGGCCTTTTCACCTTCAGTATCAGCTCTTTAATATGCTAATCTAAGCCAGGGTCTTTCCTTTCTTTCCCAGCCTCTTTGATGTCTAGAATTTGCATCTGCCTTCCAAGCCTCTAACCTTTAAAAACAGCTAGCTCAAAAAATAAAATTGTCTTTCGTTTCTGCTAACGAAAGTCCCCATGCAATCTGCGTGGTTTCATTCATTTCTACAACATATTTTCCGTCGTTCGCCGTCCGTGTACCCACTTTCTCCCCATGGGATTTTTCCCGAAACTCCACGAAGGATCTGTTTGCAGGCGCTGGCGTCTTGCGAACAGGTTTGGCCCGCAACACAGATCACTCTACATTTAATGATATGCTGAAACTAGAGGATACTCCACATCAGCATGACATCAATGAAAGAAATGCACAGCATCCAGAGTCTTTAAATATAAAAGTCTGATACCAACTATAGCTAAAGTGTGCAAAAGTTTCACCGGGATCTTGAGAATGACTGGAGTTGGATAGACTGGTATGCCTGGAACCCAGAGTCTGTCTTATGCCAATAAACTTCTGGGGTGAGGCCTTTTTGTAATCAGGTCAAGGATTTTTTTTCCCCATTTTCTCCATTTTTCTGGACCTATGCAAATATTGGCGATTGCCACTATCACACCTTTACTATATTTTTTTACTCTAAGGAAAATAATACAACTTACTGAACTTAAAAACAAATTACTGTAGTAGAATGCCTGTCTCAAAAATAGGCAGGGGATGGGAAGAAGGGAGAGGTGAAGGGGGTGTTCTGGTTATGACTGTAACCCAAATATGATCATGTTACTTAAATAAAAAATATATTTAATAATAAAAAAAAAGTTTGAGGACCCCTGGTACATACTCTGGAGAATTCAGTGTTTTCTTTTTTTCTCTTGTCTATCTCTTTCTCTTTTCTCCCTCCTCTTTCCCCCCTCTTTTTCTCTTTCTTGTCCTCTTTCCTCCCCTCATTTCCTAAAGAAACTTGTTTAACTTTATTATTTATCTCCTTCTAAAATTCTTTTCTGTGTAGGAATTCAAAAGATTTAGAAAGCTTGAATAAGATTTAGGACTTTCTTTTCCAGAAAATAGTTCTCACTCTAGTCCAATTCCACAGTGCACACCCACCTCCTAAGTTCAGGTACAGGGATACTTCCCATGCTGAGCAGAGCTAGTGGAGACCAGGAGCCTTTTAAGAACCACTCCATGAGGCTGATGATATAGGTGAGGTCTGCACTGTGCAAGGGATCAGAGCAGAATTACTAGTCCTAGATTCCCAGGGATGTTTCTGAGTGACCGAGGGAAGAAGAGTGGGGAGTTGTAAACACCCTTCTCAAGGTTGCTGCCTCTCTCTGTGCACTTCATAAAAGTCACGCGGGATCCCTATTTCTTCAGTGGAGTCGTATCTCCTTCCAGCCAAAAATATCCATGAAGTTATATAGAGCAGGTGCTCAGCCTCAGAGATTGCTTATCTGTTAACCTGACATGTGTATCAGTATTCTCATATCTGGAGATGCTCTTGTTCTCTCTTAAACACATTTGCATCTGTTTCTATTTCTCTCCCTCTCTTTCTCATTCACTCCTTCTATATTCTTAAAATAGATATTTTCATTTGCATTTTGAGACTTAAATTTTTGATTTGTGGGTCACAGCCAGCTGTGCTCAGGACTTACTCCTGGTTCTGTGCTCAGGGATCACAGGTCAGCAGCATGGAAGGAGCACCTGATCTATCTGCTCTATTATTTCTAGGACACAAAATAGCTACAAAAGACAAATGGTTAAAAATACGTGTTAATTGTTTTCTGAGCAGAAAAAAGGTTAATACTGATTTTCAACCCTGTTGAGATTAGCACCCCAATACCCATATGCTCGGCAGTCAATTTTATATAATAATGGTATACATAAAATTATTTCTTAGCCATTTTATTTCATAGTTATCCTCATGCCCTTATATTTCCTCTATCCTTGTTTTTCTTTGGGATATGAGTATGTATTTTGCCAATCTTGTACTGATGAAATTCGGTTCGCCCTTTAGTTTTGCCTAATTTTTTTTGCTATAATTCTAAAATTTCTAAACATATTTTTTATTTTCAACTAGCAAAATAGTTTTTTCTTTTATTTAAACACCATGATTACAAAGCTCTTCTAATGAAGTTTCAGTCTTACTATGTGCACCACTCTTTACCCATGAACATTTGCTGCCACCAATGTCTCCATTTTTCCTTCCCACCCTTTACCCTGCCTGCCTCTGGGACAGGCATTTTGTTCCTCTCCCTCTCTCTTAGTCACTCACTGTATCTTTCTTCATTTTCTTTCTTTTTACACACAATGGCTTGTAATTTGTTAATAAAGTGGTGTTGCGAATATCACTTTAACTCCATTCAACACCCAGTTATTGTCCAGAATGATCAGTTCCAAACACCATTGCCATAAATGTCCCTTCTCTACCTTAACTCACTGCTTCAAGATTTGGAGCAAGGTTCTTGCCAGGATTGGTCCTCTTGGCCCTCATCTTTGTCTTTAGCTATTATTACCATTATTTAGCTATTATTACCTCATTGTCTTTAGCTATTATTACCATGCTATGTTTTTATCTTATTTCTCACAAATGAGTGAGATTATTCTGTTTTTCCCTCTCATTACACTCAGCATAATACTCTTCATATCTATCCATGTATAAGCAAATTACATGACTTTATTTTTCCTAACAACTACATCTACACTGTTGTGTAGATGTACCATAATTTCTTTAGACACTCATCTTTTCTTAGGCACCTGGATAGTTTCCAGATTCTGGCTATTAAAAGAAGTGCTGCAATGAATGTGGGAGTGCAGAAGGCTTTTTTATAGTGTGCTTTTATTTTATTTTATTATTTTGCGCTAGAATAAATCACTAGCATTGTATTGCTGGATCAGATGGGAGCTCAATTTAGTTTTTTTGAGGAATATCCATATTAATTTCCAAAAAGGCTGGACTAGTCAGCATTCCCACTAGCTATGAATGAGAGTTCTTTTCTCCCCAAATCTGTAACAGCACCACTGGCTTCTCATGTTCTTTGTGATGTGTGCCAGTATTTGTGATGTGAGATGATATCTTATTGTTATTTCAATTTGCATCTTCCTGAAAATTAGCGATGTTGAGCATGTTTTTATGTGCCTTTAGACCATATATATTTCTTCTTTGTTGAATATGTTGTCCTTGCCCCACTTTGTATTTATTGTCCTTTTATAAAAGAATAATTGATCATATACATGCAGGTCCATCTCAGAATATTCAAATCTATTCCATTATTTTGAGGGTTTTATTCAAATACTCACTGTTTTGATGATTACTATATTATAGTATAGCTAAAGGTTGGAGAACGTTGCATCAAAGTGATAGCACAGTGGTAGGGCATTTGCATTGCATACGGCCAACACAATTGGTTCAACACACACGGGTTCAATTCATGTCATCCCATATGGTCTCCTGAGCCTTCCAGGAGAGATTTCTAAGCACATATCCAGAAGTAACCCCTGAGCACCACTAGTTGTGTCCCAAAAACAACAAAAAAAGTTGGGGAAAGTGATTTCTACCATTTTATTTTACCAAAGACTGTTTTAGCTATTTATGGACTACAGTGTTACATAAAAATTTCAGGACTATTAAGTCACTTCTTTGAAAAATGTCATGGGTATCTTTATAGGGATTTCATCAAATGTTTATAATGGTTTGGGAAGTATTGCCATTTTAATGTTAATCCTCCCAATCCATGAGCAGGTTATGTTTTCGTTTTTCCTGTATCCTCTTTTATTTTTTGAAGCAATGTTTTGTAGTTTTCTTCATATAGATCTTTTGCATCTTTAGTTAAGTTGACTCCAAAGGTACTTGTTTTTCTGAGGCACAACTGTGAATGGAATTATTTTTTAAAATATCTCTTTCTTCTCTTTCATTATTTGATTATAAAAAAGCCATGGATTTTTTATCTGCCTATAATTCTTTTTGTGGTGTCTCTGTCTGCTTTGTTTTTTGTTTGTTTGTTTGTTTTTTGCTTTTTGGCCACACTAGGTAGCACCCAGTGGTTAATTCTGGCTCTGCTCTCAGAAATTGCTCCTGGAAGACTTGGGGGACCATGTGGGATATGGTGATAGAACCCAGATCTGTCCTGAGTTGGTCATATGCAAGGCAAATGCCCTACCATTGTGCTATCACTTTAGCCCCTCTGTCTGCTTTTTAGCTTCATAAAATATACTTGGGAGTGTTTCTGTTGCTTCAAATTTCTGAAAGAGGTTGGAAAGGGTTGGCAGAAGGTCCTCCTAGAGTTTTGAAAGAATTCAATAATGAATCCATCTGGGCCTGGGATTTTGTTCTGGGGGAGCCTTTTTTTTTTTTTTTAAATATAGAACACTTCACGAATTTGCATGTCATCCTTCTGCAGGGGCCATGCTAATCTTCTCTGTATCGTTCCAATTTTAGTATAAGTGCTGCCGAAGTGAGCACAGGGAAGCCTTTTTATTACCATTTTAGTTTCCTTAGTAATGATGTCTGTTCAAGTATCCCAGATTATCTTGGTTCAACTATAGGAAGCCATAGAATTCCAATAATTTATCCATTTCCTTCATATTTTTGTTTTATAGCATAAAGATTCTCAAAGTATTTCTATTGTATATGTAATCCCGTCTTTCATTTCTGATAGTTTATTAATTTGATCTGTTTCAATAATGATTCTTAAAATAACTGATGTTTTCTTTCATTGGTCATTTAGATTGCTTTTCAGGGTGTTCAGTTCATTCATTTTTGTTCTAAATTTTATTATTCCTTTCTGCCTGCTTATTTTGGACTTATTTTGCTGATTATTTTCCAACAGCTCAAGCTGAGCCATTAAGTTATTTATATAGGCCCTTTTCCTTCCTGATGTATGCTTGCAAAGGTATAAATTTTCCTTAAATGTTGTTTTTGCTGTAGCTGACACATTTTTGATAATTTTTGTATTCATTCTCATTTCCAGGAATATTTTTATTTCCTCCTTGATTTCATCTCTGACCCACTGGTTATTCAATAGTGAGCTGTTTAATTTCCAGATGTTAAAGTTATTTTCTGTGCTTGTTTGTAATTCACGTCTATTTCCAGTTCATCATGGTCAAAGAAGAGAGTTGAGACATTTTATCCTCTTTATTTATGGAGGTATGTTTTATGGCCCAGCATGAAGTCTATATTGGAGAATGTCTATTGTGTATTGGAGACAATGTATATTCAGCTTTGTGAGGATGAAAAGCCCTAGATATGTCTATTAAGCTACTCTCTTCCACAGTATATCTTCTTCAAGTCTTGTCCTGGTTGATTATTAATAGGTGACAGAGTATTATTGAAGTCTACCTCTACAATTGTATTGCTATTGATGCCTTTATTCAAGTCTACTAGTAGTTATTTTAAGTATTTTTCTGGCCCCTGATTGGGTACATAAAGGTTTAGGAGTGTAATTACTTCCTGATGTACATATCCCTTGATTATTAAAAAATGAGCCTTTTGCCTTTTGTAATCTTTTTAAGCCTGAAAACTATGTTGTCTGATATTAGAATGGCCACCCCAACATTATAAGGGAGTTTTTTGCTTAAAAGGTAGTTCTTCAACCTTTGATTTGGAACTGTTTACTCTTACTATTCAAAGTGTCTATCTTGTTGGCAGCACTCTGTGTTTCTTAGTGCATTCCTTGGTGCATTTAGTCTGTTCACATTGACAAAGATGATTGCCATTTAACTTAGTGATATCTTTTGATATAAGGTTGATGTGTTTTGCTTTGAAGTAGACCCTTCTGTTCTTTTAAGGTTGACTTTGAGTACATAAAGTTCCTGAGCTGCTGTTTATCTGTGAATATGTGAAACCTTCCTTCATACCTGAATGAAACTATGTTTGGGTTAAGTATTCATGGCAAGGATTTTATTTCATTGAGTTTGTTTTTTTACTATGCACACCACTGCCTTCAGGTCTGGAAGGTTGCCTGTGATAAAACTCTTGTAAACATTAAGGATGTGTCTTAGTATGTTATTTCCTTTTTTGATCTCAAATATTCTACCTCCATTCATGGTTTCCATCATTATGAATAGGATGTGCCTAGCGCTGCTTTAAATTGGATCTCTTTTAGCAAGTACTCATCAGCATTCTCGATGTGGGTACATGCACTAATTCTTGTAACTTATCTTCAATGATGTCTTTGATTATTGTTTCTTTATATGAGTTTTCTTCCTGTTCTCTGTGACACCAATGATTCTTATGTTGTTCATGTTGGATTTATTCCAAAGATATGTTTTTCTGTCACTTATTTTTTCTACCTTCTATTCATTTATTTTAAGGATCTTTCCTAACTTCTTCTAGTGTATGGGGTATTATGTAACTCATTTCGAGTTTACCGATTCTGTTCTCAACATCTGTTACTCTTTTAGTGAGGCCTTTCAGTGAGTTTTTCATTTTGCCTACCAAGTTTTTCAGACCTGTTATTTCTGTTTGAAGTTTTCTCATTTCTCCTTTCATATCCTCTTGAATCTTATGGCTATTCATTCCACAATTTCATTGAGTTCTTTGAGCGTTCTCCATGTTTTTATCTAAAGTTCTTATCAGTGAGACTAATGAGGTGGCTGATGTTGGTTGTGTCCTCTGATCTTCCCTCTTCATTCACTAATTGTGGTGAACTGTGTTATTCTCCCATTGTGTCTTTGCACTGTGGTGGTATTTTTTTATGTGTTGTAGTGGGGCTCCTTGTTGCTATGGAGAAAAGTGAAGCAGCTGCACTTCTCTATGTGCTCCCTGAGTTCACAATGGTTCTTTTAATTCCAAAAGCTTCCCACAAAAGCAGCTGCTGATCTCTGGTCTTGCCAGACTTAAGGCCAAACTTTTTTTTTCTGGTTGTAAGAACCTTAGTTTGAAATGCAGGAAGGGTTCGACCTGGGTTGCCCAGGTGGAATGTTTAAGGTCAAACAAAAGGATGTCAACAAGTCAAGTGGCTCCCTGGCCTGCCACTTCTCACTGTCTCACAGCCACACTGTTGCTGCTTGTGTGGCCAAGTTGTGGGCCCTCCTGTCTTTGACCTTCACTCCTTTGATGCATATGTCTGAGTTTCACCCACAGTTCTGAGTCCGGCTATGGGACCAAGTTAGGGCACAACACTCTGACAGTCTCCTCACAACAGCAACAATGTCTCTGGCCTCAATGCCACTCTTGGCAGTCTTACACCCTGAATCTCACAACCGTGCAACTGCTGCCTGTATAGCCAAATCGTGAGGCTCTTCTGCCTGACTTATCCTTGCTTCTATTCACTCCCTTAATCTAAGGTCCACATTCTGGGATCTCAGTGCACATATGGAGCTGAGCCAGGCCACAGATGTAAATCTGGTTGTGGGATCAACTCACTCCAGACTCCTTTCTTTGGGAACACGTCCACAGCCTCTTCCAGTACTGCCTTTGTTTTGTTTTGTTTTGTTTGTAATTATTTTTGACCTTTGGGGCCATATCTGGTAGTGCTCAGTGGTTACTTCTGGTTCTTTGCTCAGAAACTACTCCTGGCAGGCTCATGGGACCATATGGAATGCCAGGGATCAAACCTGTATTATCCATGTACAAGGCAAATGCCCTACCTGCTGTGCTATCACTCTGGCCCCAGTGTTTTTTAAGGCCTCCTCATCGCTATGTTTTTCTCCTGCAATTTCCCTAGAAACTTGATTTTTGATCAGGTGATCATCCTTTAAACTCTAGTTCAGTCCCCCATTTCCTGGTTTGGGGAATTCACACTTGAGGTCTCATGGTCATTCTTGGCATCCAGGCTTCTTCCTGCTGTTTCTGTTGCAGATGCTATTGCTGCCACCATCTCTCTATCATTATTTCCTCCTCTCTTAAATCATATTTTAAATAATTTTAAAGTTTTTATTATGTTTTAAATCTTGAATATTACCTTTGAAATATTATGTACCATTCTCATATTTTCAAACCTCTTTTCTTTATTAGGACATACTGGAACTACTAATTTTATATTTTAAATTTAATAATTCACTTGCAGATATACATTAGGCTCAAATTTGCTTTGCTATTTTTTGCCATTTTCTTTGACAATTTTAAACGTGAGACCATAGGTCTTGTAAAAAATGTTTGAACCTAACTGAAGTTATATAACTTTAGAATAGGTTTTTATTTACTTTTGTGCTGAACACCTATAAGGAAGATCAAACTACTAACAGTATTTTTATATTTTGTAAATTTTTATTGAGACCATTGTGAATTACAAGTCCTTCATAACTGTATTTCAGGAATATAGCGACAGTTAATTAAGCCCATTCTCACTTCCAATGTTGACCTTCCACCAAAGTTTACAGCATATATCCTATGCCTTCGTCCTTGACCACCTGGACTGCCTTGTGTAACAGGTCCATTTTAAATTTAGATTGTTATAGTTTGGGTCTCTTGATTTTATTGTCATTGACTTTGGCTTAGGTATTTAGCTCTGACCTTGTTTTTTCCCATCAATCTACCTGAGACCACTTAGCACCTGGGCCTCATTCACTTCTTTTTCTTTTCTCAATTTTTAGGAAGATGTATAAATATGAGGTAAAACTAAGTAATCCATGTCCCACACTTCTTTGAAAAAGGTGGTAGCCCTTTTCTAGAAGATACAAATTAAATTTACAAGAACAAAAGGTGGTGGTGGAATTTTTTTAGCATAGGCACAGCAAATGTTGTGAAAATTAGAAAGGAAATACCCTTGGCTAAAAAAAAAACAAAAGACATGTCTCTACCCATGAAGCATCCTGTCATATGACTGACTACAGGTTCAGGGCATACTCATTGTCTAACACCAACGTCTTTCTCCATGGTTCCAGAAAAAGTTCTACTCAATCACAGTTGTAGCAGTCAGGCTTCTGTAATTAGACATCTTGGGTTTTGTACAGATCTTATGTCAAAGTCAAGGTATCATTAAGCATCTTCTGATTTTATTTCATCCTAAAGTATGAGGCAGGAAAACCTGTCCTTAGAACAAGTTGTTGCTGTTTTCAAATCGTCGAGTATTATATGAGCCTACCCTGAGCAAGTTGGTGCCAGAGCAGCATTAGGGTCACCCTTGAGGGGAGTTTGATTCCTGGTCTTCATGCAGAAAACCATGCCAGTTCCAAGATGGGATGCAAGGTTCAGGGCTGGACAGTCAATGTTAGAGCAACTGAGGTCTACACCAAGTCACTAGAACAAATGTTCAGGGTTAAAGGTACCCCTGTACTATAAATTTATGAGTTCCTATGCCTATAAGAGCTTCTTTCTATATGTAAGATTTCCCCATCTTGATGTACCTGTGTAAAAAGGAATAATGCCACATAATACCACTGGTGCATATGGGGGTAAAATAATAAGGTAGACAATCCTTATAACCCAGTTCTAACTTGAACTTATATCCCAAAAAATACATATCTACTAGAATTTCCTACTAAGCAGATCCAAAAAAGGAATGGAGAAAGCTACCTCTGCATATGGAAATATACACTAAGTATTATAACTATTAAGCATCTATGGAAATATACAAAGAAACTATAGATACCCCCTTTAAGTCTTTATTTATTTATTATTTATTTATTTATTTATTTATTTATTTTTGGTTTTTGGGACACATTCGGGGAAGCTCAGGGGTTACTCCTGGCTATGTGCACAGAAATTGCTCCTGGCTTGGGGGACCATATGGGATGCCAGAGGATCGAATCTTGGTTCATCCTAGGCTAGCCCAAGCAAGGTAGATGCCTTACCACTTGTGCCACTACTCTGCCTCCCTTTAAGTCTTTTGAGATAGTCTGAAGGGGGATAAAATCCATAGTACGGTTTCATTCCATGCCGTGGTCTTGTGGAGTCTGAAAAATGATTTTCAGAAATCAGGGATCAGGTAGCGTCCTCAATCTGAGGGTCTCTCTGGAGCCAAATCCAGTAGAAAGCAACAGTCCACAGTGAGAGGAGGTGTGATTAAAGGGGTCACATAGGATGAGTCAGCAGGAGCGGTGGTGGCAGCTTCTTCCCGGGCTGAGACAAGGTGGGCTGGGAGGCTATCCTTTTGCTTCAGGAGCTGACTGGCAGCTTGTAGAGGCAGTGGAAAGGTTCTGGCTCCTGAGGGTAAAGAGGCTTAAATATTGAGAGATAATGGATTAGGGTTGAGAGGGTAAGAGGATAAATGAGGGTTTTATAAAGTGGTAGGCTGGGGAGGGGTAAAAGTGGGGTTCTATACAAAGGGACTACATACAGCATAGACAGGCATTATGTACAATACAGATTGGACAGATAAAAGGTGCCAACCACATACTCACTCACACCCATCTGCATAGAGAGACATTGGATATTAAGTTATAGGTTACAGTTAAAGAATTAACCCTTATGGAGTGGGTCAGAGTGGTTAAAATATATGATATCAGAACATCAGGGGAAAAATTTTCAGTTTCTAGAAAAGACATTAATGGTGAGGATAAGCTTTGCTAAATAAAAGCTTCTGGGGTTATATTGTACACGAAGTATTCTTGGAACAATAATAATTTTTATGTCTAGAGTCTAAGCGATATGGAAGTGAGAACTATAAAAGGAGTCTACCCCATGAAGTATTGCCTACCAGGTCTTGAGCATCTAGATTCCTTTCCTGAAAGCAAACTGACAACATGGGCATTACATTATAATAGTAGATTAGTTTGAATTGAAAAAAAAATAAATTGCAAAAACCGGGACTATAATAAAAGTCTATGGTGTGCAATTGCCTATTTCAGTGGTCTTGTGGATATAAACATTAGATCATAACAGCAGGTGTAATCAAATGCAAAATGGAAAAACTATAGTATTTTTGTCAAGACATTACCATATTGAAAACTGTTTTTGGAGTCTAATATGATATAGCATAGAAATGTTAAATCAACCTAAATCTCCAAGAACCACTGTGGACAAAGAAGTTAGAGTTCTTTATAGACATAATAAAATTAAGACACTTAAACATTCTAATAATGAGTACTATAGTGGGAGTGCCTGGTATCCAAACTGTCAAGCACCTGTTTCTGTAGTTAAAAGCATTAGGACATTATTATAGACCTCTAGAATGAACAGTTGATTGAACACCTGTTCAATCTAAACAGCTGTTCCATTGCTGCAGTTTTCTTTGAGATATTAAAGAGAATAAAGGTTTTTGGGTTTCTCTTCTTCCACTCAATTAGTTTCCTTCTCTCCTGGTGTCTATGGTGTTTGGGATATTTGGACCATTGTGTATCTTCATTCAGGAATTCTAAATATCACATATAAGTGTTATCATTCTGTGTTTATCCTTCTTCTGGCTTACTTCACTTAACATAATATCTTCTAGTTCCCTTCATATTGCTACAAGATTGTGTCATTTCTTACTGCTATCTGGTATTCCATTGTGTATATGTACCACATCTTCATGATCGACTCATCTGTTTTGGGACATCTAGGTTGATTCCAACTCTTAGCTATTGTACTGTGTGCTGCAGTGAATAGTAGTGTGCATACATTTTTTTGGATGAATGTTTTTATGTCCTGGGGGAAATACATCCACAAAGAGGGATCTGGGTCATGTGGCAGCTCAATTTTGAGTTTAGTGAGAATTCTCCATACTGTTTTCCACAGGGGTTGGATTAGACAGCATTCCCACCAGTAGTAGAGGAAATTTCCTTTCTCACCACATCAGTCAATAGAGATTGATTAAATTATTTTTGATACATGCCATTTTTCCTGGTATAAGATGATATCTAATTGTTGTCTTGATTTGGATTTCCAAATGATAAGTGATGATGATCACTTCCAATGATAAGTGATGATGAACAGTTTTTCATGTGTCTGTTGGCCATCTATTGGTCTTCCTCAGAGAAATCTGTTTATTTCCTCTCCCTATTTTGATATTTTTTATTAAGTTTTGTGGAGCTAACCTTTGTGAGTGTTTTGTATATCCTAGATATCACACCTTTATCTGATGTGTTGCGTACAAAAATTTTCTGTCAGTGACTTCTAGTTCTAGCACATGTTTCTTTTGACACACAAAAACTTATTAGTGTGATGTAGTCCCATTTATTTAGGTTTATGCTATAGCTATTGCCATTGGCATCCTATTGTCAAAGACTTTTTTGAGGTGTAAGTCTTGGAGCATCCTGCCTGTTTTCCTCAATAAACTTCATGGCTTCAGGTCTGATCTCAAGGTCTTTAATCCATTTTGAATTGACTTTTGTGTAAGTTATGAGATATGGATCATTATTTTGATTTTTTACATGTGGTTATCCAATTGTTCCAACACCATTTTTTAAGAGAATGTCTTTGTTCCATTTCAGATTCTAAGTTTCTTTGTCAAAAATTAATTGACATTATGCTTGGGGGTTTGTCACTGGATATTTTAGTTCAAACCATTGGTCTGAAACTCTGACTTTGTTCTAATACTTTGCTGTTTTGATCAGTATGGCTTTGTAGTTTGTTCAAGTTAGGTAAAGAGATGCCTCCCAGTTTCTTGTATTTTTAATATGGATCTGACTATCCTAGGTCTTCTATGGTTCCACGCAAACTTTATAATTGATTGTTCTAAGTCTTTGAAGATAATGTCTGAATTTCAAGGGTTGCATTGAATCTATATAGTAGTTTAGTAAGATGGTCCTTTTGATAATTGATTCTTACAACCCATGAGCATGTGATGTTCTTCCATTTCCTTAGGTCTCTTTATTTTTTTTCCTGAAATGTTTTGAAGATTTCATGGTATAGGTCTTTCACTTATCACAAGTGATTCCTAGGTTGATTTCTACGTACTTGATAGTTTTAGACATTATTTTAAATAGGATAGATTCTTTGATCTCTTTCTTCTCTGCCTCGTTATTTATATAAAGGAATGCAATTGTCTTTTGTGTATAGACTTTGAAGATGGCTACTTTATTGCATTGGTTTATTGTGTCTAGGAGCTTTTTTGAAAACTCCTTAAGGTTTTTGTTATCATCTGCAAATAGAGATACTTTGACTTTCTTTTTTCCTATTTGAATTCCTTTGGTTTCCATCTCTTGTCTGATTGCTATTGCTAGGACTTCTATTATTATGTTGAATAAGAGTGAAGACAGTGGACAGCCTTGCCTAGTACCTGACCTTAGTGGAAATGCTTTCAGTTTTTCACTGTTGAGAATGTTTGCTTGAGCTTTGCATAGATAGCTGTTAATATCTTGATGTTTACTTCCACACCTATTTTGCTGAGAGTTTATATCATGAATGGGTGTTGGATTTTGTCAAATGTCCTTTCTGCATCGATTGATATGATCATGTGGTTTTTGTTCTTTTTATTGATGTGGTGTATGATGTTGACTGATATATAGTCATGATATATATAGTCTTTTTTATGTGTTGTTGGATTCAGCTTGCTAAGATTTTGTTAGGGATTTTTGCATTTAAGTTTATCAGTGTGCTTGTTCTGTAGTTGGTTTTTTTGTTTGTTTGTTTGTTTGTTTGTTTGTTTTGGGCCACACCAGGCGATGCTCAGGGGTGAATCCTGGCTGTCTGCTCAGAAATAGCTCCTGGCAGGCACGGGGGACCATATAGGACACGGGGATTCGAACCAACCACCTTTGGTCCTGGATTGGCTGCTTGCAAGGCAAACGCCGCTGTGCTCTCTCCGGGCCCTGTAGTTTTCTTTCTTAGTGGTATTGTTGTCAGCTTTGGGAATGAGTGTTATTCCATAATACAAGGAATTAAGAATATTTCTCATTTTTTTGATGTTTTGGAAGAGTCTAAGGTTCAATGTTAGTAATTCTTCTCTGATGTTTGATAAAATTCACTTGTAAACCCATCTGGTCCTTGACTTTTATTCTTGGGAAACTTCTTAATTACTGTTTCAATTTTCTTATTTATGATCGATCTGTTTAGGCTTATTTTTTTATTAAGTATAGGGAGATAATATTTTTCCAGAAATCTTTCCATTTCTTCTGGGTTTTCTAGTTTAACTGAATACAGTTGTTCAGAATAAGCTCTAATGATGTCTTGGAATTTAGGGGTTTTGTTGTAATCTCTCCCCTTTCATTTGTGATCTGATTTGAGTGTCTCCCCTTTTTTCCTAGTGAGTCTTTCTGTTTATCTTGATTATTCTTTTAATAAGGAGGCCAGCTCCTGGCCTCATTAATTCTTTGTATTGCTTTCTTTGTTTCTATGTTGTTTATGCATGTTGGTGGACTTATAAATTTGCTAGGATTTCTCTTCACATCCTCAGCTGCATCTGTCTTCCTTAGTTTCCCCATTGTTTTTTGCATTTGGTGGGTTGGAATGCTAAAGTTTCAAGGTGTCTGAAAAATTGTCTATTTAACTGTTTGTATGAGAGATGGTTAAAGGTATACCCGTTGTAGAGGCTATTTATTCTAGATTAGTGAGGTTAACTAAGTATGATAGAAATACTGCAAACTAGTTCATTGGTTTGTTCTGTTTTGGGGACTGTATACTTTGTAAGGAAAAGAAATGCTAGGTCCAATCTGTCTCAAGCTATATGGTATAAATTGAAATGTCTTCTCTTGGATGTTTGAATGTACTAGTGTCTGTGCAGTTTGGAAGATGGTGGGTAAATGGCAGATCTGGCAAATCTCTCCTGGGATCAGACTGTTTGAGCTCCAGCCCTGGCTGCTGGGTAAATCTCAAAAGCAACCTACTAAATACTTTTTGTTGTTGTTGGTGGTGGTGGTGGTGTTTGGGCCACACCTGACAGCACTCAGGAATTACTCCTGGCTCTGCACTAGAAATCATTCCTGGCAGGACTATATGGGATGCTGGAATCGAACTCGGGTCCCTCCCAGGTAGGCTGTGTGCAAGACTGATGACCTGTCAGACCTGTCACTGTGCTATCTCTCTGGCCCCCTTACTAATAATTTATTTATGTGTGGGGGTGTTGGGTCACACCGACAGCGCTCAGGAGTTACTCCTGGCTTTGCGCTCAGAAGTCACTCCCAGCAGGCTCAGGGGACCACATAGGATTCCAGGGATTGAAGCTGGGTCCGTCCCTGGTAGGCCTTGTGCAAGGCAAACATCCTGCCATTGTGCTATCTCTAATACTTTAAATTAAACTCTCAGTTTCCTCTTTTCAGCCAGATTGGTGGCATGAAGTGAGGCTGTATGGTGTGAAGCTAAGCTTCAAACAAACCTGGGGAATATACATTTTCTTCCAGAACATAGCTCACATCTTCTCATTTAGGTTCATATTCAGTCTGTACCAAGACATTGTTCTCTATGAATGGAGCCTAATCAGTAAGTAAAAAGGTTCCGAGTCACAAAAAGATCTCTGTGCTATAGAATCACTCCTGGTGGGCTCAGGAGACAATATGAAGTGCCAGAGATCAAGCTCACTCACATGCATGCAAGGCAAATACCCTACCAGCTGAACCCTTGCTCCCACCCCTTGTTTATCATTTGGATGAATAATTTGAAGTCCTGGTGGTTATTGATTTTTTGGGAATTTTTGTTTGTTTCTGGGCCACACTCGGTGATGCTCAGGGGTTACTCCCGGCTATACGCTCAGAAATCACTTCTGACTCGGGGGTCACTATGGGACACCAGGGATAGAACCCAGGTCCGTCCTGAGTCAGCCGCGTGCAAGGCAAACACTCTACCGCTGCACGATCACTCTGGCCCCTGAAGTCCTGGTTTTGTTTGATTTATTCTTAGCCATATATTTGGCAATATGGTGCTATTTTTGTTTTCGTATTTGGAAGTTACTCCCAGCGGTGCTTGGGGGACCGTGGCAGTGTCTGGAATATAATCTGGAATCCACACATGAAAGCTTGTGCTCAGGCGTTTTGACTCATCTCTGGTTTCTGAGGTCCCTTGCTTAAAATTGTGTTCAACATTTTGTTGATTCCTTTTGCATAATTAAGAGTATGCTAAATTATAAAACACCATTTGATCTACCTCTAATTATTTAAAAATGATTTTTCTTTTAGCATGGGAATCTAGTTCTGTACTAGAGCACTTACTTTTTATGTGTGAGTCTCTGAGTTTGGCATGTGGCACTGAAAATAAAAATAAATGGTGAAAAAACCATTTCCCTTGAGAGGGTATGAAATTTTGGTTACCAGGTTATGAACAAGAAAGTACTTTTACTATTTGTAATTTTATATTAGGAAAATATAATACTTGAGTGTGGTTCATCATTATATTATCTTAAGATACCTATCTATTTGAATATTCATAAAAATAAAAGGGAAACCAAACATTAAACTAAGAAATACAGAAATAATTCTAATAATAATAATTATTGATTTAAATAATAAAATTTAAATACAGAAATTTCTGGCGTTTCTCTTTATATTTAGCCCAAATATGGGAAATAGACTAAATGTTGAAACTCTCTAGCCAGATCCAGAAACACAGTATGTGCTGTCTTGGTGTTTGCCTTGCATAGGATATACCCTGAGTTGATCCCTAGAACCACATGTATTTCCTTAAGCATTGCCAGCTATAATCCCTGAGTATAGGTCCAGGAGTAAGCCCTGAGCACTGCTAGATGTGCCCTTCCCAATCTTGTAGACAACATTATTTTGTAGGATACTCTAATTCAATTATTTCTGAGGGCCATATCCTGTGGCACTCAGGGGTTACTTCTGGCTCTGCGCTCAGAAATTGCTCCTGGAAGGCTTGGGAGACCACATAGGATGACAGGAATTGAAACTGTGTTTGTCCCAGGTCGTCTGCATGCAAAGCAAATACCCTACTGCTGTGCTATCACTCTGGCCCTATTTTTTGTATGTTTAATTAGTTGAGAATATAAAGAATAATATTGGTATTTTAGAAAAAATGCATACAATTTAAATTTTATTGCCTATGGTAAAGTTCTATTTCTATTGCAACCTATTCACATTTATTTATATTCTATTTGTAGCTAGTTTCATGTTGCAATAACAAACTTGAGTGGTTCCATGAGAGATTGAATGACCTAAATGCCAATATATTGGGGGCCAGAATGATAAATTGATTAGTTTGCTAGCATAAGAAGAAATATTCTGTTTTGTTTTGTTTTGGGGCCACACCCGTTTGATGTTCAGGGGTTACTCCTGGCTATGCGCTCAAAAATCGCTCCTGGCTTGGGGGGACCATATGGGACGCCAGGGGATCGAACCGAGGTCAGTCCTATGCTAGCACTTGCAAGGCAGACACCTTACCTCTAGCGCCACCTTCCTGGCCCCAGAAGAAATATTTTTAAGTGAGTAAAGCTTATCTCCTTCCTTTAAAAAGTGCTAATAGCTTATAAGAAGGCTCCCTCAAATTAAATAACTTTTACTTTATTTAACTCATTTGAATCATTCATTAGAAAGGACTCTTATCTATGTTTTCCAAAACACCTGTACACCAACACCAAAATACAGTGACCTAATTAAATGCAATTTCTAAAAAATATCTAATAACCATGAAGTTATTATATGAGTGATGCATCATCCTCAATTATCAATGGGTTTTGTCCCAACAAACCCAAAAACATATAAAATATCACAAGTCAAAAATGCATGTAATACCTATTAGCTAGAAAAAATATATTTAGCCTATAAATGTGTTCTGAACACTTAGATTAGCCTATATAGAGATGCAATCTTCTTTAATACAGTCTATTTTATAAGTTATTATCTCATTAAAATTATTAAATGTTGCAGTGAAAGTGAATGTCAGACTTACTGAAAGGCACACGACATAGAATGCAATATTCAAAGCTATTAACTTTGTAGAGTGGTTGTCCTCTTGTGATTGTGTGTTGACTAGGGCCTACAAATTGTTGCTGCTGCTAAACATTACAAGAATCACAGACTGTCACTGTCCTGGAAAAGATAAAAGCAGAAATCTGCGATCTAGTTACTATAAGATCCATGTTCTACTCACATCACTGTAGAATCAAAAGTCATAAGCTGACTCACAGTAACACAGGAAAGGTTTGTAATGTTTTTTCTAAATATGTGAAATATTGTCATGTTAAGTAACTTATTCATCTGTTCGGTCACATTAGTAAGTTACTGAAAAAAGTCATCTCAATAGATTCCAAAAATGTATTTTAAAATTAAATATTTTTGACAATTAAGTAAAGCTAAGATATATATTTATTTTTAATATGATACCAAATATATACGTCATATCAACTCTCCATATCCTGAAACTGAAACATTAGAAATTTCCAATTAAGTTAGAAAAATAGGAGGGGTCAGGGAGATAGTATAGTGGTAAGGCACTTGTCTTTCATGTGGCCTATCTGAGTTTGATAATCCTGTGACTATCTAAGGTCCTCTGAACCCCGTGTGAAGTACTATCTGGCTGCCATTGGGTATGGTCCCCAAAAATTGAAAAAAAGTTTTAATCTCCCATATTCAATATTTTCCTGCACTTGAAATGTAATTAAACATTAGAGAATTGTAAAGTCCATTATTATTTGCAGAATATTATCATTTCCAGAAATTTCCAGAAAAAAAAACAACAAAAGTTATGAACCAATTGTAAATGCTTTCTGCTCTCATCCAACATTTTGATTTCCTACCATTTTCCCTTGTTTCTTTCTCTTTTCCTTCCTTCTTCTTGGTCTGGCACTGGCACTAGATATCTGAACCTGTGTGGGTGGAGGAAGTTTTCCCAGTAAGAAGGTGATGTGTCATAATCTGGCAACCCTCCTAGAGTTCAGGCAAGGTAAAGTTGGCAGGCACCCAAACAGTACAGGGATTGTGGAGTGCTGACATGTAGTGAAGAGAGGTTTATCATTATCCACCTTGTGAAGAGCATACACACAGAGAAGCAGCACTCAATCTGGGACTTTGAGGGGTATATACATGGCCCTAATTCTGCTCTTAGTGAGTTGACATCCCTATAGCCACGAGCACACCTAGACCTCAATTTCAAATACTCCACTAAAAGGAAGTAGGAGTTCCTGGGATAAATAGCTGATTACAAGGTTAAAGGTAGAGGAATAAAGCTACAAGGTGAACCTAAAATGTTTTGCTATTTCAAATAATTGTAGTACTATCAAAGAACAAAGAAACTAGTTGCAAGCTGACCATGGCTGACTATATCTGGAATAATATGAGCATCAACATGAATTATATAAAGAGTTCCTTGACTAATTTGATTACATTGGTGAAAGATAATAAGGAAGACTAGGGAAAAGGGATTTCCTTAGTGTAGAATGTTAGCAACTATGTGTGTATGGGGGTGTCTTCCAGGGGGTGTTCAGGAGGCCCAGGAGCTCTTCTGGTAAGCCAGATCAGGGGTTCAATACCAAGATAGTAGATCTAGAGGGTTAGTTGGGCCACCCTGCCAGTGCTCATGATCCCTGCCAGTGATTCCCACCTTTGGGTACCTCAGATGCCTTTGAAACAATACCCTGTCTTTAGGGCTATACCTTGCAATGATAGGGCCCATGTGGTACTGGGGTTTGAACCAGCTAAAATGTGTGACCATTAATGGAAAGTGTATGTGGGATTCACAGTCACTGGAACTGCAATACAAACAAAAGCATGAGGAAGGAAATTATGGGAGTTAATTTTTTTAAGATTAAATAAAGACACAAATGGTCAGTACTGATAGGCTAATAACAAAAGTTTAAGCAGAATAAATAAGTAGAGCATAAAAAGCATAGTGGGTAGTCATGGCTATTCTAGATGCAAGGTTAGTTATGTGTTTCTTTCATTAATGTTATAAATACAAGTAGCCATTAAGATAATGATATATGAGCATTGTTAGTATGAGACTAATATTTTTAAGCAGTGAGTTTATTTAAATTGAATACTGATAAATAATAATAAAGTGTTACTCAGATAATATTAGCAAAATTGTTCCAAAGACTGATATTAAAAATAAGGACAGATACTTAAAGACAGCCTCTTCTTTATTCCCATTTCAGCATGCAGAGACACAGCAGTTAAGTATAGCTGAGGTAAATTTATGGCATTATTGATTCCATATCAATTCCAACTAAATCCCTTAAAATAAACTATTTTACTTTCCACACACAAGACTCAAAAACAGAAGCCCCGTGAATATTAACTTATTACTATTAAATTCAGAGATTATTTTCTAAATTAAATTAATCAGATTAAGAAATAAAAACTCCGGGCCGGTGAGGTGGCGCTAGAGGTAAGGTGTCTGCCTTGCAAGTGCTAGCCGAGGAAGGACCGCAATTCGATCCCCCCGGCGTTCCATATGGTCCTCCCAAGCCAGGGGCGATTTCTGAGCGCTTAGCCAGGAGTAACCCCTGAGCATCAAACGGGTGTGACTCGAAAAACCAAAAAAAAAAAAAAAAAAAAAAAAGAAAAAGAAAAAAGAAATACAAACTCTTCCCCCACCCTCCCACCTCCGGACCTCCTAGCTGCCATCACAAAAGCCCCAAGCCTGCTCAAGACAGGAAGGCCAGTGAGAACAGCCCCCACCCCACCCCAAAACCCTATTTTTGCAGACCCTATCATTATGGGAGTAGTGTGCAGCGGGGAACCCGGGTCACCCCTTTAATTCAGCTCGCACAAAACACCCTTGCCCCTCCCCAACCCTCCCACCTCTGGACCTCCCAGACATCACAAGATCCCCAAGCCTACACAGAAAATATATAGCCCCAAGCCAGAAGAACAACCCATCAAACTAGTGTACAACACTTCTTTCATACTTGGGGCAAACTTGCTTACTTCGAATAAATAAATCCCCAAACAGATAAACCTTCAACCACCTCTTACATAATTATATAGGCCACTTTTTTAAAACACCCTAAAACTTTGGCACTCCAACCCACCCAATGCAAAGAACAATGGGGAAACTAAGGAAGACAATTACAACTGGGGACATGGAGAGAAATCCTAGCAAATTTCTAAGTCCTCCAAAGAGCACAAACCCTATAGTTGAGGACCTAAAATTAGCATTTAATGTCTTAGCAAAGTAATTCAAGGAATCACTAACCAAAGAATTTAAGAAATCCATACATGAACAATGCAACCAACTCAAAGAACTTGATCAAAAGATAAGAAAATCCATACAAATGGAAATAAAGGAACTAAAAAATATGCTAACAAGTCATAATAGCAGAATTACACACATAGAGAATCACATGAATGAACTTGAAGACAAAATATAAGCCAACAAGTCAATAAAGAAATGAGAGACAAAAAATGAAAGAAAATGTAATGTACTTAATAAACAAAAACAAAAAATAATCTATGACTAATAGGAATACCAGAGGGAAGGAAAAGGGGAAGGGGAGAGAACAAGTAGTGAGAAAAATAATAGCAGAGAATTTTCCCATTTTCTTGAAAGAGAAGGCTGTACAAAACCCAGAAGTAATGTGTACAAACAAAACAGACCCTAACAGATCGGCCTCCAATTTCTTTCTTTTTTTTTTTTTTTCTCGGCCTCCTATTTCTATGGCTTCCTACAAATTGAGAAAATAGAGCCGACAGTATCAAGGTCTCATGATACCAAAGTGGTCTCATGAGCATTGAGTGGAAATAAATACTCCAATTTAACCATTTCCCTTTGATTATGTCTTCTATTAAGACCTAAAGCCTATAACCATTGAGACTGCTGAAACAGACAAGTGCACACCACAGACTTTTTATATAATATCTTTATTTAAACATTTTGATTACAAATATGATAGTTATTAGGTTTCAGTCATGTAAAGAACACCCCCTTCACCAGTGCAACATTCCTACCACCAATGTCCCAAATCTCCTTCCATCCCAACTCACCCCACCTGTACTCTAGACAGGCTTTCCAGTTTCCTCATTCATTCACATGGTTATGGTAGTTCTCAGTGTAGTTCCAGCCCTCCTCTCTTTGTCTCTGAGGATTGTTGCAAAAATGACTTATTTTTCTTAAAACCCAAAGATAAGTGAGACTATTCTGCATCCTTCTCCCTCTGATTTATTTCACTCAGCGTGATAGATTCCATGTACATCCATGCATAGGAAAATTTCATTACTTCATCTCTCCTGACGGCTGCATAATATTCCATTGTGTATATGTTTCACAGTTTCTTTAGCCATTTGTCTGTTGAAGGGCATCTTGGTTTCCAGAGTCTGGCTATTGTGAATAGTACTGCAATAAATATAGGTGTGAGGGAGGGATTTTTGTATTGTATTCTTGTGTTCCTATGGTATATCCCTAGGAGTGGTATAGCTGGGTTGAATGGGAGTTCAATTTCCAGTTTTTGGAGGAATCTCTATATTGCTTTCTATAAAGGTTGAACTAGATGGCATCCCCAACAGCAGTGGATAAGAGTTTCTTTCTCTCCACATCTCCGCCAGCACTGCTTGTTCTCATTCTTTGTGATGTGGGTCAATCTCACCACAGACTTATGTTACAGGTCTTCATTGAGTACATTTTTGAAATTACTATTATCCCTTTTATTTTTTTTAATTTTTTTCTTTCTGCTTCTTTCCTCCTCTTCTTTTTCAATATAACCTATTTTACTATTACATCATAAAGCCCATACTGTCAGTTTCTTTTTAGGAAAGGAACCTCGATGTACAAGGCATGGTGGATGATACTACATAGGATAGACACCTCTTATAATGCCACTACAATATTGCTTTGTACTCTAGTTGTGAAAATCATGCTTATCCTAAAATGCTCTATTCACAATGTAACTCTAAAAATTTAATTTAAAAGTTCACCCGCCATTGATGAAGTGCCTATAAATTGTAAAATCTTCCAACTCCGAGGTGCCAACCAAATTTTTTAATTTATTTTTTCTCTTTTATTTCTCCTCTTCCCTATCTTTTTATTATTTTTTCCTTTCTCTCCTAACCTAGATTTTAGCTATTTATCTTTTCTTAAATCAATTATTTCTTAAGTGCTCAGACCCATTCTATGAGGGTCAGACATCCAAAAACAGCTTATGAAAAGATTTCTAATATATGTCTATAAGTTTGGATAAAGTGAGCTCCTCTATGTCTGCCTAATCTATAATATAAACAATACATGCTTATATTGTATTAGCCCCTTTTATATATTGTCCTACCTCTCTCCTCCTCCATCAGAACACTTCAATATACCTAGCAATCCAGGAGGTATGAGATGCATGCTGGGAACAGTGGCAGAGGGACGTCAGCACTGGTGGTGGGAATGGCACTAGTTCACTGTCACCATGTACCTAAAATACAACTACGAAAGACTTAAAATTCACATTGGTCTCAATAAAAATATGCAAATATACAGTTTCTTTGTGAAAGAAGAAACCAATGAACAAACAAAAACAAACTCTTAGTTTAAAAGAATATATAATGATCATGATCAGCAGAGAGAAGGTGGAAAGTGGAGAATGAATAAATTGGATAAAAGTGTAAATTAGAGGCCAGAGCAATGGCGTAGCTGTAAGGCATTTGCTTTGCAGGTGGCTGATCCAGGATGGACTGAGATTCGATCCCCTGGCGTCCCATATAGTCACCCAAGACAGGAGCAATTTCTGAGCGCATAGCCAAGAGTAACCCCTGAATGTCACGTGGTGTAACTCCAAAATAAAAAAAATTAAAAAAAAATTTAAAAAGTGTAAATTATAAGGTAAAAGAAAAAAATGGACTTTGGGGACTTAAAAACTATAAAAAAAAACATGTGTAAGCTTATACAGCTGCACAAATAATACTTATGTAATATATTTATATATTACTTTGATAACTGTTAGTGGGAATGTCATTAATTCTGATCTGCCCTACATTTTACATTGAACTACTAATATTTAATTCATACACAAATTATCCAATAAAAAAATTAGTAAGCATATTTTGCATCATGAATGAGAGAGACATTTGACCTGGTTGTTTAGTTAACTGAAATATGACTTACTGTTTAATTGTGTATTTTTGACATGTCCTGTATTCATAACATTGTAATATTTTATATATGGATTAAAGAACAGGAACAGAGGCTTTATTTTTCTTTCCTGCAGTTTAATGAGAGCAAAAATAGCATAGCAATTATGCCTCTTGGTTGCTATAGATATCATCTGTGTGAGGAATTGATAAAGGCAACAGAAGAAACAACTGAAGACTCTGCTGTGTCTGCTTGTGCAGATTAAAGAGCAGGAGCTCCACAATTAAATTAAGCACCTTGACACAGAAATTATAAGTTACAATTTTATGATTATAAATTATAAATGCAATTGATGCTGTGTAACTGACATGTCCATTGATCTTTTCAATTGTTGTATTTTCACTAAAATTCTTGCTGTCTTAAGTTATGATTTTTAATTGAATTATAATAAAATTATATGCAAGCCAGGTAGAACAGAATCATTTGTTCATAATATTATGAGATTTTCTTTACAATGTTAAAGAACTTCTAAGAGACAAATGAAGTTTTGATAACTCAAACAATTTTTTCATTTGCCTGCAATTGCTTTGAATGTCTCACATTTCTAACCTTCTCTTCTCTCTCTTCTATTTTTTTGGTTGTTGTTGTTGGTCACATCTGGCAGTACTCAGGGATTACTCTTTGTTTTATGTTCAGAAATTACTAAAATGAACTCAGGGGACCATAATGGATGCTGGGGATCAAACCAGTTCAGCTGCATGCAAGGCAAACTCCCTACCAACTATATATCACTCTGACCCCAGTCATTTATTTTCTTGATAATTACTATCTCCAGTTTAACCACATGAGCCTGTGTACCTATAGAGGATAAAAAATAACTTATATTTTAACTAGAATTCGGGGAGATATCACAAATTCATGTTGAATAAGTTTCATTTGAAATTCTATCAGATTCTGAAGGAACACCATATGATAGTCAGGGAGATATACACAGCAGAGCTGAGTGTGAAGGGTTATCTTCTGAGGTCCCTCTTTCATTCTCTCCTTTAAATTTTAAATTTTTCAGGGTTTATCTCCTCTGAAGATGGCCCTGGCCAGTCAGTGCGTGGACTATTGGCAGATTAAAGTTTTCAGCTTTATTCCAGTTGTGTGGTCTCGTCCTTCAACTTTGGATTCTAACAATCTCTCACTGAAACATTATAAAAGTTACCTTTGTGGTCTTCCCTGGCCAGAAACTGTGGATAAAGCTTACTCTGCTGGGCCTCTTAAGCAACCTGACTAAAGATGTGAAGGATCTATACAAAAAAACTATAAAACACTGCTCCAAGAAATAAGAGAGGACACGCAGAAACGGAAACACATACCCTGCTCATGGATTGGCAGGATCAACATCATTAAAATGGCAATACTCCCCAAAGCACTGTACAGATTTATGTGATCCCTCTAAAGATACCTATGGCATTTTTTAAAGAAGTGGATCAGGCACTTTTGAAATTCATTTGGAACAATAAACACCGTCAAATAGCCAAAGCAATTATTGGGAAAAAAATATGGGAGGCATTACTTTCCCCAACTTTAAATTGTATTACAAAGCAATAGTTATCAAAACACCATCATATTGGAATAAAGACAGACCCTCAGATTAGTGGGATAAGCTTCAGTACTCAGAGAATGTTCCCCAGACATACAACCACCTCGTTTTTTGATAAAGGAGTAAGAAATCCTAAATGGCGCAAGAAAAGCCTCTTCAACAAATAGTGTTGGCACAACTGGCTAGCCAATTGCAAAAAATCAAACTCAGACCCCCAGCTAACACCATGTATGGAGGTAAAATCCAAATGCATTAAAAACCTTGATATCAGATCTGTAACCATAAGGTATATAGAACAGCATGTATGTAAACTGCTCCATGACATTGAGACTAAAGGCATCTTTAAGGAGGAAACTGCACTCTCCAAACAAGTGGAAGCAAACATAAACAGATAGGACTATGTTAAGTTGAAAAGCTTCTGCATCTCAAAGGAGATAGTGCCCAGAATACAAAAGCCACGCACTGAGTGGGAGAAACTATTCATCACCCATCAGATAAAGGACTAATATCCAAAACATACAAGGTACAGACAGAACTTTACAAGAAAAAAATCTAAATCCCATCAAAAAAATGGGGAGAAGAAATAAACAGACACTGTAAAAGAAGAAATGCAAATGGCCAAAAGGCACATGAAAAGATACTCCACATAAACTAATGGTCAGGGAGATTCAAATCAAAACAACTATGAGGTACCACATCACGCCACTGAAATTGGCACCCATCAACAAGAAGGAAAACAAGCAGTGCTGGTGGGGATGTGGAGAGAAAGAAATTCTTATCCACTGCTGGTGGGAATGCCGTCTAGTCCAACCTTCATGGAAAGCGAATTTCCAAAAACTGGAAATTGAGCTCCCATACGATCCAGCTATACCACTCCTAGGGATATACCCTAGGAACACAAAAATACAGTACAAAAATCCCTTTCTCACAGCTATATTCATTGCAGCACTATTTACCATAGCAAGACTGGAAACAACCAAGATGCCCTTCAACAGATGAATGGCTAAAGAAACTGTGGTACGTATACACAATGAAATATTATGCAGCCATCAGGAGAGATGAAGTCATGAAATTTTCCTATGCATGGATGTACATGGAATCTATTATGCTGAGTGAAATAAGTCAGAGAGAGAGAAAGATGCAGAATGGTCTCACTCATCTATGAGTTTTAAGAAAAATGAAAGATAGTCTTGCAATAATTTTCAGAGACAAAAGAGATGAGGGCTGGAAGATGCAGCTCACGACCTGAAGCTCACCACAAAGAGTGATGAGTGCTGTTAGAGAAATAACTACATTGAGATCTATCCTAACAATGTGAATGAATGAGGGAAGTAGAAAGCCTATCTTGAGTACATGTGTAGGTGGGGTGGGAAGAAGGGAGATTTGGGACATTGGTGGTGGGAATGTTGCACTGGTGAAGGGGGTGTTCTTTATATGACTGAAATCATACAACCACAATCATATTTGTAATCATGGTGTTTAAATAAAGATTAAAAAAGAAAATTGTTAAATATATGTTGGAATGAGGAACCTGTAAATTTATATATTTTGATTTTTTGTCAATATCCTGCTGTTAAATGTATAAAAAAAAAAACTAGAGAAATAAATTTATCTGTCCTGTAGTGGTGGGCCAATCCAAATCTCTTAGCCACATTCCAGCAAAAAAAAATAAAAAAGAAAAAGAAACAAGTTACCTTTTTATTTTATCAATAGGCCACTGGACTATATCTTAAGTGAATTTAAAGTCAATTTTTCCCTTCATTAGCTACAAAAAGAAAGTCCTTTTAACCAAAATTTTCAGGAGTTTTTAAGATAAATGATCCCATGGCTTAAGCTCTAGGTTTTCCTTCTCTTGGGTTCCCAGGAAGCAAGTAGTATGTTTCTAAAGCACTCAGATGGTATTAAAATATATGAAGAGATTTTCTTCCTCTAGAAATCTGAGATGGGGATAAAAATATGATTCCAGAAAGTTCTGTATCTTTTCAGATTTCTCTGTGGGTCTTGGATCAATGGTGAACAAAAAATATGCACAAAAATATGGTAGTGAGTGAGAGAAATAGAATGCCTGTCTCCAAGGCAGGCAGGTATAGGAAGAAGGAGATGGAGAATATTCTTGGAGGGAAGGTTGCATTGGTGAAAAAGGGGGGGTGTACTTTTTATGACTGAAACCCAACTACAAACATATTTGTAACCATAGTGCTTAAATAAAGATATTTTCCAAAAAACAAAGAGTACTTTTGTAGACCTTAGATATGTATTAAATTAGATGCCCATTCCCTATGTTAATACTTTAAGCCCCTTCTCACAGAAAAACTAGGTTCTCTGAACCTATTAGATCCAAGCTATACTAAGCTGTCCTAGGCCTAGGCTAGGCTCTTGCACTAACAACTGCCCAATATAACAGCAGTAGCTGGCCGTGGAGAGAGTGAATGTTCCCAGCACCAGTGTGCCCAGTTCCACTTCCGATAACCATTCCCCATGCCAATGACTCTCTAACAGAAGAGTTGTTGGTGGGTGTACCAACCCCAAGAACTGCAAAAATACATATTTTTGTCTGTTCTCTAGAATAAGTAAGTTACTTGAAAAGTAACCATTTGAAAGTCTACAAAGTCAATAAAAGAGATATCAAACAAGTATATTTTCAGATAATGATGACATGAAGACAAAAATTAATTATAAAAAGAAATCTGGAACTGACCCAACACTTAGAAACTGAACAACACACTATTAAATAAGAATTGGAACATAGGAGAAATCAAAGGATAAATAAAAAGTTTCTCATAATAAACAAAAATTAAAAATAATCTATCAGGACCTATGGTAGAAGTTTATAGTGATAAGGAAGAGCTTAGAATGAAAGAAGAAATTTTTCAAATAAATTATTTTATTATAATTTAAAAAATGAAAAAAGAACAATAAATGAATCCCAAAGTAAAAAAAACAAACAAAAGAAATGTAATAATCAAAATTAGAACAGAAATCAATGAAATAGACAACAGGAGCATAAATTAGCATAAATACCATTAAAAATGAAAGTAAATGCCATAAAGAAATAAAGCAAGTATGCAATAAATTATCTTAAAATTCAGAATTCTTTATGCAAATCTTTCATACAACTTTCTAGAATCTACCAGCACAGAAAAATCCAATATAGCTTGTAGGTATTTACTATTGGAATTAAAAAGAAAAAAGAAATAAAAGTAATGCAAAGTAAGTAGAGGTGGTTAAACTATACATTTGTAAATGACATGAGACTATTTATAGAAAACCCTACAAATTACACTAGAAGTCATAGAAATGGTAAACCAATGGTTTAAAAAATTATTAAATCCTTTGTGATTTACAAAGTTCTTTAAAGTTTGATTTTAGACATACAATATTTTAGGACCAGTCCTACCACCAGTGTTCATCTCCTTCCACTAATATTTCAGAGTACAGCCCATGCCAACATACTTGGCCCCCAACCTGTTATGATAGCAGCACCTTCTTAATTTTGATTGTTAAAGGTTGGGTCTCACAATTTCATTGTTCTTGAATACTCAGTCTGTCCTTTCTTAACACCACCATTACCTGCTTCTGTCCCCATCCTTTCATATTTATGTGTCTCCTCCTCCTCCTTAAGTTCCTTTTTTTCTCTTTGCTAAACCTGGGGCCAGGTTTTCCAGACAACTCCCATTTAAACCATTCCATTTCTTCATACAATTATTATAGATATCACATACATGTTTTCATTCTGTGTTTATCCTTCTTCTTCTGGCTTACTTAATTTAACATAATATCTTCCAGTTCCATCCAAGTTGCTGTAAATTGCATAATTGCATTTTATCTTACAAGTAGGTGTTATTCCATTGTATATATGTACCACATCTTCATGATCTATTTCTCTGTTATTGAACATGTAGGTTGATTCTAACTCTTAGCTATTGTACTGAATGAATAGTGGTATGTATACATTCCTTTTGTTGAGTATTTTTATGTCCTAGGGATGGATGCTCAAAAAAAAAAGGGATTGCTGGTCATATGGCAGTTTTAGTTTTGAGTTTTTTGAGAACCCTTAATACTGATTTCCCCTTGGAGCTGGACTTGGCTGCATTCTCGCTAACAGTGGATAGGAGTTACTTTTTCAACACATCCTTGCCCACACAAATTTTTATAATATTTTATATGTCTTCCTCCTTGGTGTAATATAATATCTCACAGTTTTGATTTTTATTTCCCTAATGATAAGTGATGATAAGCATTTTTTCATGTGGCCATCTATTGGTCTTCCTCAGAGAATCATCGGATCATTTTCTTTATATATTTTGCTGGAACTTTTAGGTTTTGTGGGATTAATCTTTCTGAATACTTTGTGTATCCTAGACATCAACCTTTTATATATGTTTTGAATAAAATTATTTTTTAGAATTCAGATGGGTGTTCTTTTATTTTAGTTTACATTACATATATTGAATATTCCACTGAATTGACAAGTTCATTCTTTTCTATCTTTTCTATCCCAATCACAAAGGAGTATGAGAAATACCATTCATATAGAAGAATAATTATTCCAGCTTATGAAGGCACATAGTTCTTATCAGGAGTAGGATATGACATTATAGCAGGGTTGGAATGGTACCAGAAGTCTTGCTGCTTATACCATCTGAGCTGTTGACCTCCTTCACTTCCCACTGTCTTGGCAGTCAGTAGTAAAAAAAAAAAAAGAAGCAGTATGTAGCTTATGTCAAGACCTAGAAGATTATATACAAGGCCAGTACCTGGGATTCTGGAACAAGGACAAACTCACTGAAGCAGAGAGCTGTGTGTATGTTAAATAATGGCTTCTGATGTGTACCACAAGGCTCTGATAGAGGGACCACTTGCCACAAGCTCTCAGTGATCTGTGTTCTGTACCGCCCATCATGAGTTGGATCCTTGAAGAATTATCAAGTCAGCAAACTTAGTTGCCCAACACTTGATCATCCACAGATAACACCATAATGCCTGGGGTTAATACCAAGTAAAATCTGAACAGGAAACCCAAGTTAATGTTATTTACCATCATTATTTAAGGCCCTTCCTCATGCTTGCCATTTTTCCAAAACATATGGCACATTGACACCACTCTGGCAAAAATGACAAAAACACATCCTGATTAAGAATATTCGCACGCATGAAAAGCCTAATTTCACTGACAAAATTAATTTAAAATCCTACTGTAAAACATCAACACCTGCATATTCCTAAGATTTTTTTCTTTAAAAACTATTTTGAGGGGCCAGAGTGGTGGTGCAGTGGTAGGGCATTTGCCTTGCATGCAGCTGACCTTGGACGGACAGCGGTGTCCCCCAAGCCAGGAGGGGTTTCTGGGCACAGAGCCAGGAGTAACCCCTAAATGTCATAAAGTGTGTCCCACACAAAATTTTTTTTGAAAGTAGTCAAATGAAATAATAAATCATTTCAAATGAGAAACTCTGAAAGATCTATGTATTCAGTCCTGTACAATGTCACCAAATTAAAATGAAAAAGATAAGTTGTAAAGCATTGAATCAAACAAATGAATTAAATAATAAAGTAAAACTTAAAAAAAGAAACTTATATTTTGGGAATCCTGATATCAAGATGATGGCAAATATGTGTTCTTTCTAAATTTCTAGTACATTTCTAGTAAATTTCTCCAGCATATGGTGGCTCTAGCATCCCTTGACTTGTGGCAGAGTAGCCTGAACTTTGCCTTTGTGCTCACACAAACTTCTCTTTCTGTAATGACACACTGAATATATAATTAAGTTGGATTATTCTGGATAATTCTTCAGTTAGTTGCATTAGTAAAGAGATTTTTTAAGGTAATAAAACCCAGGACCTCAAGCACATCTGTACTCTTTTTTTTTTTAATATCTTTATTTAAGCACCATGATTACAAACCTGTTGGGGTTTTTTGAGTTTTTGGTTTTTGGGCCACACCCGGCAGTGCTCAGGGGTTACTCCTGGCTGTCTGCTCAGAAATAGCTCCTGGCAGGCACGGGGGACCATATGGGACACCGGGATTCGAACCAAACACCTTTGGTCCTGGATCAGCTGCTTGCAAGGCAAACGCCGCTGTGCTATCTCTCTGGGCCCTACAAACCTGTTTGTAGTTGGTCTTCAGTTATAAAAAGAACACCCCCCATTTTTTCCTCCAGATAAGATCACATTCACAAATTCTAGGGTTAGCACATGAACATATTTTTTTTGGAAAATATAAAACCTACCACAATGGATAAAATTAGAAGCTAGATTTTTGAAAATTCTAGAAGAAATAAGAAATTAATTTCAGTTCAAATTAAGTTTGCTTAAGTATTTAAGTATTTAAGGAAGGAGAGATGGACTGAAGGAGGGAAGAAAGAAGGAAAAGAAAGGAGGGAAGAAAGGAAGGAGGAAGGAAGGCAGAAAAAAGAAAGGAAGGATGAAGGGAGAGAAGAAAGGAAGGAGGAAAGGAAGGAGGGAGGATAAAGGAGGAAAAGAAGAAGGGAAGTAGGGAAGGAAGGAAGGAATGAACGAATCAAAGTCTGATGAATAGCACAGTGACAAAAGTAACTACTTAAAAACGGAAGGTCACAATTGAGATTTTGGTGCTGCCCCACATACAACATAGTTCCAGGAGCTCTGTTCTTGAGGTCACTGATAGATATGGAAAAAGTCCTGGGGCATAATGTGAGAGTTTGTCCTTCTTGACTAAAGATCTTCAAGAACCCGATCCTTAGACTTCTTTTTTTTTTATTTTTTTCTTTATTTATTTTAACATGTACATTTACTTTGTCCCTCGAGCCCCCAGATTATAGTACATTATAATATTTCTTACACAAAGCAATCCAAAGCCACATAAATTATGCAACTCCTTTAACATTAAAAGCTGTAGTATTGTTGACACAATTGATCACAATACAATAATTCATTAAGAATGAGTCAAAGGAGCACGAAAGACTGTGCCAGTATGGAAATTGTTTGCATAGGCCGGATCCTTATACTTCTTAAACAAAATAACACCCCCCCCAATAATATGTATCCAGTGTGTCTAATCAAAGACTTGAATCATTTTGGATATTAGTTAGTTGCATATCTCAGCTACATATACATTCTATAAATACTTAGATTTATACCTTGGATACTTAAGTAGACTACCATGTATTTGTATTAATTTTTGTTTGTTTGTTTTTGGGCCACACACACCCGGTTAATGCTCAGGAGTTACTCCTGGCTATCTGCTGAGAAATCGCTCCTGGCTCTTGGGACCATATGGGATGCTGGGGATTCAACCCAGGTCCGTCCCAGATCAGCCTCATGCAAGGCAAATGCCCTACCGCTGCGCTATAACTCTGGCCCTATTTGTATTAATTTAATTACAATTACACCATCCTTATAATTAATGTCAACATAACTTTCTAAAAGAAATCAGCAAAATAAGATGAAGAGTGGTCAGACATGTGGCTTAGCAGTACAACACTTGCCTTGTATATGTGAGGCCTTGGGTTCTATTCCAAGCATTGCCAAAAAATAAACAAAAAATAAGATGAAAACAAAAATAAAAAGTATAACAATTAGTTTATAACAATAAATGACTTTTAATTTTAATAATTTTATCTTAGAATTTAAGTATAAAATTCTGTTTCTTTGATTTCACTATTACCAGAAACTATTACCTTTGCCCTCAGTCTTTCCAAGCAGGATTTTGTTTTTCCATTCATTTTCTACATTTGCTCATTTTGACTCAGGAATTATTCTGCCCACCCATGAAAAATATCCAGAACTTATTGCCACTCAATTTACCAAATACACTAAAAATAAGCATAACTTGGAGTTTGTCTCCACTTAGTTATTTTTAAAAAGTTTCAACAAATCTCAAATTTATCTCAAATATTTTTAATACATTACTATAGCAGCAATAAATGTATTTTATCCTAAAACCTTAGAGTGAGTCATTTATGACTTTAGAATTTATTCCTAGCTATCCGGGGACTTACTTACAAAACACAAAGCACAGAAAAAATATATTTAAAAAAACATGCCTCTCAAAATATAATAGACATTTGCCAAATATAAATGAACAATTTTTAATAGTGCAGTATGAATTCCACAAAAGGGTTCCAGAGAGATAGTACAGGATAAGGCAAGCACCTTCCATTCTCTTGGCCCCGTTCAATCATGGCACCACATCTGATCCCCTGAATACCACCAGGAGCAATCCCTGAGCATAGGCTGGTGTGGCTCATAAACAAAACGAAACAAAATTTTAAAGACAAAATTTTGATTGGTAAATCCTGATCTTACCATCCAGTGCCAGCACAACATTAGTGACAACTGTATTCAGCATAATGCAGTAGGAGAGAGGACAGAGGGAGTTCATACAGACTAGAAATGAGAGAATTTACTACAGACACAAAGAATGCAGAAGAAAGACTAGTTGGCAATTCTTACTGATACCATGAATAAAACACCTGTAGATATAACCTTTGTTTTAGTATATAAAAGTTGATATGACTCAGTAGAACCGCAGAATTCATATTTGAAATAATAAAAAATGCATAGTTAGGAAACTCACTTGGTATTAAAATGACATTAGCTAACTATACCTTTAGTCAGGTGAGATTATGAACACATAAATTCAAAACCATAAAATAAAACCAGTGGAGTCTCTTTTGTCTCAGTTGTAATGTAAAAAGTTGTATGTTTTCAAGTTGGAAAATGACAATTATGGAAAATTTATGAAAGAGATATATGTAAAAGGCAATTTAAAGACCCATAAGTCATAGGAAGCTGCACATTTCATAAATACTGAAAAAGAATTATTGCAATCCCCCCACCAAGCCCATTATATGTGTCACAACTAGGAAAATTTGAGGAAAGTGATTTAACGCTTGAGATGGTGACTGCCAAGAGTGAATATGTCACAATTTCTAACAGGAGTGAAAAAGCATCACAGGAATTAGTACCAGCCAATCAACAGTCTATAAAGAGTCCACGGACCCAGCCAAGTCCAGCAGTGATCCTGGGGCAGAGAGGTGATGCTCAAAGGCAGTGTTCATGCCTCACCCAGGGTTGCTAATGTGCTAGGAGTTTCAAAGTTTTTTTAGAGCTTGGCATTTTGGTAACTCTATCCACAATTGATAGTAATCATACCATGGTCTAAGACAGCATAGACAAGCAATAAAGGATATAAAGGCAAACATGGTAACTCTACTTTGCTTTCTGCTATCAGGAGTTTTCTGCAGGTGGCATCTATTCAAAATTTATTAGAAGTATCCAGGAATGTTTCCTAAAAACAATTTCTGGAAATTCTTTCTTCCATACCAATGGGGAATCTCCTTTGAGTAGAGGCAAGCCCCCTATTTCTAGAAATCTGCCCAACTCTGAAAACTTATCATGAAAACAGGGTAGGTAGAACTTACTGATCTTTGTTCCTTAGGCGCAACAAGGGATGACATGGTACACAATATATCATGGAGTTATTTTTGTAAAAGCCATCTTGCAGTGGTAGAAATTCAGATTTCCAAAAATCTCTTGTTGCTCAGATAGAATCAACAATGAGCTCATTCCATTGTGGGGCACCACTGTTTCATGTTTCCCAGGCAGTGTTTTTCTCCATATTGTTTTAGACACGGTGCCATTATAATCACTTGCAATTGACCAGTAATTGTTGCAGAAGCAGGCCTCCCTCTGCCAGTGCCACCCAGTTGCTGGATTCCACCCAGCTGAGAGCAATAAGTTCCAGAATCCAATCAAAGCTAAGCCTCATCAGTATCCAGGTTTCTCATCATGAAGTTGAGCCAACACTTGCTTCCCTTCCCTGCTCTACCTCCCTCTTGTAGAACACACACAAAAGCACTCCATTTTAGCTGTGATTTGAGTTCCTGAAATATTTCCTAGGAAAACTCAATAGAGGATTCAATTGTGATTACTAATTCATGTTCTAAAACCTTGGTTTGGGGGGTTTTCATTTTATGAGATTTTTTTTGAAATTTGTTGCATAAATGAAGTAGATATGTGTGCCCATATCTCATCTGGAAAATGGGAAGATTAATGCTTCCTGTTAGGAATGTGTAAATAAGCATAACTCAAGAAAATAAAGCTAAAGTTCATTGTATAGCTTTGGCAACAGGAGCAAATAGCTATCAGAAGAACTATCACTGAATATTCATCCTCCTTTGAGTTTATGATTGAATCTGAAGCGCACATGGAAAGTACAGACAAATTAATCCTGCACCGATTAAGCTTCAATAATTCTTCTAGCTTGTGAGCTATTAAATAATGAACAATCTAGAATAGGGAAATAAGAATGTACTAATGGGGTGATTTTGGCAAAACTACATAGCCTACCTATGAAGATGATATTATACAAAAAGTAAGATTAAAAAAAAACATGATCTTCACTTGGTTATGAAAGGTAGGGTATGTGCTAACACATGTTTGCTCCTTGATATAAGTTCTTATTACTATTCATGGCAATGACTGTAGTAACATGGTAATGACTAATATAGAGAAATAAGTGTGTCATGTCTAACACCTACAAGTTAGAACCTTAAATTTATCTCTCAAGAATGCACAAAATCTAAAGAGTTTTTAATTTACTTACTTATTGGTGGGAGGGTAGGCTATAGTCAGCAGTACTTAGGGAATCTTTATGGTTCTTTTTCCCTGGCAGTGCTCAGGGGAACCCTATTCTATGTCAGGGATTGAACATGGTCAGCCACAAGAAGGATAAATAATCAAGAGATTTTAATTATATTTCTGTCACAAAGGTCTGGTTAGGCAGTTGATCCAAGTGTACACCATTACTTACAATTTATATTTAAATTTTTTCAATAAATAGCATTTTTTTAGCAAATGGACTTCGTATTAATATAAGTGCCAGACCAACTGCTAATAAACAGGAGAAGTTTCAAACTGATGGTTAAAGAATGTGTCATATCTATCTGGTGATTTTGGCTTCTCCCCAAGCACGTTAGTTATTAACATGGAAACTGAGTAATATGACTGATCAAACAGACCTTTTAATTTTTAATTTTTAAAATATTCTTGTTTCTTTAACATTGCTTTTGCCCTAATTACTTATTTCACTTCATTTTTCTTTGGTATTCATTTAATTTTTTTCTCTCAGAATATATTCAAACTACTAAACAGTGGGCGAACGGATATTTTCACTGTGTATATAAATTTGTGTTTCTAGGGCCGGAGCCATGGCACAGCTGTAGGGTGTTTGCCTTGCACGCGGCTGACCCAGGACTGACCGCAGTATGATCCCCCAGTGTCCCATATGGCCCCCGAGCCAGGAGCGATTTTTGAGCTCATGGACAGGAGTAACCCCTGACCATCACTGGGTGTGGCCCAAAATCAAAATAAAATTTGTGTTTCTATGTGTGGAGTCATGTGTTAATGTATTTATGAATGTCTTTGAGAATGGTAGCATATGTTTGATCCTGCCTTTAGAGGTGTTAACACAGTTCCTATTAACTGTGGGTGAACATCTTAAAAGCTCTGTACAGCATCTAGCCCATCTAAACACATTCACTGATGGCCAGAGAACTCTAGAAATGTTCCTTGCTAAATTTTGAGATCAGTAAAATCCTAATCTCTTTCAGCATAACAAAGTGGGTTGAATTCAAATCCTCTTTCTATTAATGATACCCCAGTGCCTTAAGAGATGACCAAATATTACAACCTCTTCTTATTAGGATCTAAAAGTATGAATAAACTGTGTTCACAGCTAATCCTGGGCTGTTTCACTAGTGAATGTTTGAGTAGTGCTCTGAAAATTAATAGTTTGCTACAATGGCTCTTTGTCTCGTGTGTTTATGTGTTTGTAAATGATTGAGTATAATAGAACTCTGCTCATCACAGGACTGTTATTGAATTATGGGCAACAAACATTAAAAAATGAACTTAAAATATGCATTTGCCCTAGGATTCAGAAGGATTTTTACATAATTTTCTTTATGTCTTCTAGATTAATATTTCCTTTATGTTAATATGCAAGTTTATTATTCTTGTTATCTTCATTTAATGTCATGAGAAGCCAGGTGAGACAATTTTGTGTGTTTAATGATTACTGGCATAAAGGACACATGAGGGTCAATCAAAACATGCCCTCCCTTTCAAGGCTTTTTGCTACAAAAGCCTGGAGTTAATTAATTAATAGTGGGAAATCCCTTGATAGAACCAGACTTAAAAGACCAACTAAAAAAGAAAAAAATAAGGTTGCCTTCTAGGATGTAGGCCAACATCCTTCTCTATAAAACTGCAAAGCATTCATGGTATAGCAGCACTGTAAGTATACAACAAATAATACTAATACTGTTGTCAAAAATAAGCAACACAATGGAAAGAAAATCATTCCAGTTGAAAAAAATGTTGAAAGCCCAATCATAAATTTGATATAAACATGTCCCCTTCTTTTTTAGAGAAGCCAATACAGAATTCATTCTATGAGGCAAGGTAAAAATAATTAATCATGGACTCATAGGCTCAGTCACTTTCTAATACAATATATGGCATTTATACCACAAATCAAATGAATCCACTACAAAGTGACCCCATAGTCTCATCAGCATAGTTAGATCTTGTGTTCTTCTGACAGGTTAAGCTTGGCAGAGACATATTCAGTCCAATCTGAATATGTCAAACACCAAGTGGAGGCATTGAAAAAGAAAAAAAAATTGGCCAGAATAGAACAAATCTGTTTCTAGAAACCATAGTGTATGTGGCATGTATAAAAGTTGGAGAGAGAGAGAGAGAGAGAGAGAGAGAGAGAGAGAGAGAGAGAGAGAGAGAGATTCCAAAAGTGAGAGAATGCAGAGGAAAAAGAAAAAGGAAGCATAGACAGAGAAAGAAGTTTCAATAAGAGAGAGACAAAAAGCAAAAACTGGGAATAGTGAGGGAGAAAGCAAGCACTTCCTGTTACCTCATCCCCAGGCCTGATTGGCTGCTACTTGAGAATTGTTTCCTTGGCTGCAGTTGCTGTGCAACTGCTTTCTGCAATTAACTGACTTTATTTACTTTATCTGTTCCACCCCTTCCATTAACCTCTTTTTTCCAAGCCATCTGAGAAGCCCACGATGTTGGCTGGAGAAGGCACACTTTACATTGTGTCAACCCACATTCACTTGAAGCTCTGGGATGTATATCAGGAGGTGGATGTATTGTTTTGTCACTTCCACTTCAAAAGTTTAGCAGAGTTAGCATTTTGTGAAAGAACACAGAGACTTTTATTTTTAATTTAAATAAAATTGATTTTCTATTGCTTCATTGATGTGACTTTTTTGTATTACAGCTTCACACCTCTATATGGTTTGGTATTTTGCTGTTCTCACCATCACAGTCACAGTCCCATCACAGTACCAAAACAACCTCTTGTATCTATTCCCCCACTTCCGGTAATCACCATACTTTTTAGTCTATAAAAATTATTTTTATAATTTTTTATTTATTTATACTTCATATATAATAAAATCAATAATTTTCACTTCTGAATTATTTCACTTAGCATAATCACCTCAGTTCCAACTTTGTTGCACAGAAGGCATGGATTCATATTTTTTATATAATTTTTATTTTGATCATAGTGGTTTACATGTTGACAGTAATATTTACATAACATCAGGGGGGATTCCCATCACCAAATTGTCTTCCCTTCACCTCCGTTTTTGTCCTATCTCCCATATCCACTTCCCTCACCCCCAGGGCTGCTAGAATATGTGGTCCCCTATGTACCCATCCTACCACATAGTAGTCTTGCATCTGATTGGTCTAGGTGTCTCCCTAATTTCCCCCTCTAACTGGGAGGTAGGCCTAGCTAGTTAAGTTTGCATGGTTTGGTCTGAAGAAGAGAAAGGTAGTAAACTGGGGTAAAAGTCTAATACTCCAAAAGTGGGCAGAGACCTTCTAGAGGCTCTCATCATCGATTTGGGGGGCGATGGAGAAAAAAGAAAATGAAACATTCCATCAGTACAGAAAAAAAAGTGTCCATTATCCATGACAACTACAGGATTCATATTTTAATAGCTGTGTAACTACCATTCTACTAAGTGTATATACCAAAGATGTTTTATTTACATTTACATAATTGAATTTAGCATTTTTGTTTATAAAACTAATTTATATAATAAATTATTTTAAGGCCCAGGTGAATATAATTTGGATTTTTGAGGAAGTAACCATTATTATCGTACACATACATGCACAGACATAGACATAAGCACAAGTAACTAAATATTGACATCTTCAACCTTTTTCTGCAACAAGAAATTTAGAGAAAAAGCATTAGTAAGACATAGTATAAGTAGAACTTCAATAACTAACTATGTAAAGCCTGGCAAAATAACAGAAAAATCAAAATTGCATAATGAGTAATGAACAGGTGACAACACCGAAAATGTATTTATTGAGGCCCTGAACCAAATAAGTAAGGGGCCTGGCACTTCTATGAAGAAAGGCAGATGGATGGCTAATAAACTAATGAAAATAAGCTCATCGTTTGTGTCTCAGGGAAGCAAATCAAAAGGACCACGAGGGTCACCTTACGTCAGTGAGAATGGCGTATGTCAAAAAACTGATTAAAGCAAGTTTGGCTAAAATCCTCATTTACTGCTGTGGCAGTATCACCTGGTGTAGACTTTATGTAGATTTGAACAATGTGGAGATTCTAAAATCAGCTAAAATTTCTAAACTACAGTTCCCATTTGACCTAGCTCTCTTACTTCTAGGCATCCATCCTCAAAAGATAAAACAGGATTATCTTCATGCCTGTGCTCTTTGCAGCTCTAAGTAAAATAGGCAAACTATGGAAGAATCCAAAGGTCCAATAATAGATGATTGGTGCATATACTATACAGTCACTAGAAAAAAAGAAAGTCATATAATTTGGGGATGCTTTTGTTTTTTTTTTTTGTTTTTTTGGGCCACACCCGTTTGATGTTCAGGGGTTACTCCTGGCTAAGCGCTCAGAAATCGCCCCTGGCTTGGGGGGACCATATGGGACGCCAGGGGATCGAACGGTGGTCCTTCCTTGGCTAGTGCTTGCAAGGCAGACACCTTACCTCTAGCGCCACCTCACTGGCGCTAATTTGTAATGAAATTGAAGGATACCATTCTGAGCAATATAAAACAAGGGAGAAGGAGACATATAAGATTATCACTCTCATTTGTGGTTTATAGAAAGACAGTTCAAAGGTATGAAAAATATCAATCTATAATAAATCTTTAATACTGGAATATACACCTGAGAATTTTGGGGTGAGGGGATAAAAGGAGGGAATAGGATGACTGGGAGTAATACAGGTACATAAATGGAAGGTCTTTAGCACATGACTAAGAATGTATATATCAGGCTGCACTAAAATATTATTGTTAAGTAACAAGTCATGGGAGAAGGAGTGGGAGGAAAGAAATACCAGACCAGAGATGACAAAGAGACTGAGATGGAAGAGGATAATGGGCACTGGATGCCGGAGAGGGCAGTAACTTTATGCTCAGTACCAGAAATTTGAGCACTATTGTAACTCTATTATACAATAATAATAATAATAATAGTAATAATAACTTAACATCATTATTATTGCTGAGATCTTAAAGTGACTATTTGGAAATAATTTGTACTAATTTTAAGATTAATATTTGCTTAGTATTAAGATGGTGAAAGGTGTGGTGTTGGAACAATTATGCAAGTTTTATCTTGTTTTGTTTTGTTTTGTTTTGGGGTCACACCCAGGGGTTACTCCTGGCTCTATGCTCAGAAATCACTCCTGGAAGGCTCGGGGGATCGTATGGGATGCAGGGATTCGAACCATTGTCCTTCTGCATGCAAGGCAAATGCCCTACCTCCATGTTATCTATCTGGCCTCCACAAAGTTTTATCTTAATAGAACTATAAATCATGGTGCCTCAAATATCTTTAATTAAGATATTAAAAATTATGACAAAGAAAGATAAAATATACAAGAAATACATATAACTAATTTAATAAATTTTATCCTATAAGTTATTCATTCTCACATGATATATTTAAGTATTATGCTGAGTGATCTAAGCAGTAATAAAAATAGATTTATAATTTTGAAGAAATATTTCTCACAGGGGAGAAAAATTTGAGAAATATCAAACTTTTAGGTGGGTAGTTGTTACTATAACTGGTAGTTCTTAGATCAGTGGATAGGGTGCTTGCCTTGCATGAAGCCAACCTACACTCAAACCCCACAACACATATGATCTGCAGAACCCACAAGGAGTAAGAACCCACAGAGCCTAGATAATCCCTATAGATTACTGAATGTGTCTCGAAAACCTAAATAAATAAGAAAATAAGTAAAGGAAAAAACATTTTAAATTTGCTAAAACTTGACTAATGTTATTTTCCACACTAATTTAAGAGAACAGTCTCATGACAAAATATCTTCGTTCAAGCTCATTTGTTCTTATTACAACTAGAGTTTATGCAGAGATATTATTTCAGTTTCACCATGGATCATTTGTTGTAGCTTATTTTTTAATTCAACGTTAAAAGACATTCTAACATGCTAGTTACAAGATATCATCAGAGACTGAAAGAGGTCTCCAAAGTTGGAGTACATGCCTTGCATGCTCAAAGTCCCAAACTCATCCTCAGTACCACAGAGACCCTCAAAACTTATTGATTGTAGACTTAATGGGCCCCAGCACTAGGGTCTGAGCAACACCTCATCACTAAGTTGGGCACAAAACCATGTGAATGGTTCATGGCATCACTAGGCTGAGATTTCTGGGAGATGTTTTTGTGGCACTGAGTATTGCTGTGGTGGTATCCCCAAGTAATAAAATAAAATACTTATTCAACAATTTTGGAGGACTTTATATCAGCTCCACTTTGGATATGAGGAACTGTGTGTACTGGTTCTTAGATTTCTAGGTGGATGTCCCAAAACATAGCATGTGAAGAGAGGAATCAGACTAATTCAGTCTGACAATAAAACTCAAATTCTCATTCACCAAACTAAGTTCCACCTATTTGTTTTAGAGGAAGGAATCAGCTTTGTTTTTGGCCAATAATACATTCTAAAATAAAATACATATTTAATGTATTCAAGAGGAGAATTTACAAATAGAATCTTGCCAATATATCTAAGGGAAATTTTTCTACATTTTCTTTGTATCACTTTAAAAAATAATTGTTTTACCATAATAAGACTTGCAATACCTTTTCATTTAGGAAAAATAATTTTAAAAAGGTTAAAATAGAAAAGATAAGTGAATGAGAAAATACCATTCTTTCAAGAAGGTAATCAACTCAACAGGAGCTCTTATTTTTAGTCAGACATAATTCTTCCCAAAGAAACCATTGGGTTGTAGTTTCAGATGAAAAGAGACAGTAGAAGATGTTTTTAAAAGAAAAATGGTGAGAACAAAAGAATTCTTGAAAAGATCAAATGACAGAAACATAGAATGACAAATTTAGACAGGAAAAAAAAATTGGTAGGGAAAAGAAAAAAGAAAACTGGCAATAAGAAAGGTAACTTCAAGAAAAGAAAATAAAGGGGCCGGAGATTTAGCATGGAGGTAAGGCGTTTGCCTTTCATGCAGAAGGACGGTGGTTCGAATCCTGGCATCACATATGGTCCCTGTGCCTGCCAGGGCCGATTTCTGAGCCTAGAACCAGGAATAAACCCTGAGCACTACCGGGTGTGACCCAAAAACAAAAACAAAAACAAAACAAAAAAGACAAAAAAAGACACACTTCTCTGGCATTTTTTATTTACGCTTTATAAACCTTGAAACTGGGTTCAGTTTTACCCAAGGTGATTGTGAACAATACATTAAGTCCTTTGGTTAAAGGAGAAAGTGTTTCTTTTGTTAATGAAATTGGCCACATCCAATAACATCCCTTGCCTCTGGTCTACTGAATATTAATAGTCATATCAACTTATGTCATAACAATGCAGAAAAACAAGCTTCTGCCAGACTTTATAGAACAAACATCAAGGGTCTCCACATTTTTTTCAAATACAAAGAAATTTATACATGAAAAACTGTGATTGACAATTGATACTTCTGTAGGATCTAATCATATTAAAAACTGTAAGCATAGAGAAATTAGAGACTATATTTGCTAACTTTTAAAATTATACCTAGGTAATATGATTACAATAGCGTTTAAATTCATAGTATATAGAAATGTAAATTTATATATAAAGTTACTATTTCCTCAACCTCTCCTTACCAAATTACCCATGACCCTTCACTATTCCCTTATGTCAAGTCTTATTCTAATTCATCCTCCCCATCCACATCCCTTCACACTGTTTGATAATAAATTTTGTATTTCAAGACTAAAGACTAGCCCTTGTTTGACATAAGATTTGAAATCTACAACTTCTTCTGAGGTTAATAAATGTACCACTTCAGTCATTCCATGTAAAATCATTAGATATTTCTTCAAACTTAAATTTCAGTTTATAGTTCAATTTATAAAATTCAGTTCAAGCCTCCATCTCAGATTTGCCATAAAAACTTTTAGAAGTACTTTGTAAAATACACATATATCTACATATATATTAGAAAATTGTCAAAATTTTATTTTGACAGGATTTCTGAGCAATACTTTAACCTAGATCAGTGCATTAAAACTTCAATCCGCACCTGTGAATCTAATATCTTAATGTGTGGGTCACCATCTCATAGTGGGTAACTAAAAATGATAAATGCTTTAAAATAAAATCTTTATAATTTATTATCAGTAAATTTCTGAGTTGTATACTTATTTTGTTTATGTTTTCATATCTGAATATATTTTCAGAGTTTCTGATTCATTCAAAGTAGGTTCCCAAACATGCATTTTTAACAAGTTTCCAGGTATTGCCACTGTTGTAAGATAGGGGGACACATTTGAAGAACTGCTATTCTGGGAAGTATTTACACACAGACAAGGCACAGTAAATCCCTGGTGGTATGGACTGAGTTCTGATCTCAGCCCCCCAAATTCATAGAGTGAAGTCCAAATCTTGAATAGGGCTATGTGTGAAGATTAGTTGTTAGTTGAGGAACAATGTGGCTCTGGTAGATCTGAGCCCAAGCTGACAGAATTGACACCCTTACAGAAGGTAGCCATTTTTCCACTCAGAAGAGAGATCTAGGGGTCCTGGACTTTCAGAACAGTGAGGACACAAATTATTGTTTGGAAGTCACTTGCTTCTGGAATTTTATTATGAATATTCTAGAAGACTATAAACAGTCTTCATATTTTTTAATTTTTATTTTGACCAAAGTGGATTACAAATCTTTCACAGTAATGTTTTAGATACATAGTGACATTGAATCAGGGGCTTTTCCACCACCAGTGTTGTCCTCCCTCCAACAAGGGTCTCCACATTTATAGAAAAAATTATTTGTAGATGTTGGGTCACTTCCATACTACCCAGAAAACAGCTATTGGTAACTTGCTTTTCAGTGAGGTGAAAACAAACACCAGATTTACTATGAAGTCATTTACAAACAAACATGATTTACAAAGCTATTTAGAGTTGAATTTTAGGTATACTATTCCAGCACCAATTCCACTTTTTCCACTACCAGTAGAAATTTCTCTCTATCTGTATACTCAGACACCACCCACTCCTCCTCCAATCTTCTGTTTGCCTGTTGACAGGCATTTATATACATATATATACATATATATATTTATTGCAAACATGATTGCAGTTGGGTTTTAGTCTTAAAAAGAACACCCCCTCTTCACCAGTGCAACATTCTCACCACCATATGGTTCCCCAAGCCAGGAGCAATTTCTGAGTGTACAGCCAGGAGTAACCCCTGAGCGTCACTGGGTGTGCCCCCCCACAAAAATCAAGCAAATAAAAAAGATTCTATGGAACTTTTCCAAAGGGAGTTCTAAAAATATGCTAATAATCTCTCTCATAGGCAAGATATAAGTAAAGGAATACAAATGGCCCAAGACAACAAACCAGAGAACTGGTCCCAAGAACTAAGCTTTCCAAAGGAGGATGGTGATTGGGTGAGAGAGATGTGAAAATTGAGACAATGATGGAGGGAATGGGACAGTCTAATAAAGGGTGTGGTGTTGGAGAATTGTATATATGAAGCTCTATCATAAAATATCATGCAAAATTGTAAAATTGCACTGCAAATAAAAAAATGCATAAAATAGAGTCAAAAAAAAAATAAGGCAGACACACAGACTGGCAAAGTAGTATTCTTTGTGACTCAGAAGAACCATTTTTATCCTATACCAGTGTACCCCAGGACAAGGAAAGAGGTCTTTCTGCCACATCAACTGGGTTCTGTCTAGCCACAGTCCCAAGAAAGATAGGCAGACAAACTGACATGGGGTCCTCTACATCAGTGTTTTTCAACCACTGCGCTGTGGCACACTACTGTGCCATGAGATATTGTCTGGTGTGTCATGGGAAAAATCCCAGTTTCATCCATAACATGCGACTTCAACTCACAAATAGACCAATCAATAGATTCTAATGATTTATTTCATAATAAAGTAATGATAAAATCATTTATTTGTGTTTATTTGATTCCTATTCAAGAGAATTACTTTGTATATAGTGAATATAGGCACAGAGTTAAATATTTTTTAACATTTCCTAAAGGTGGTGTGCCTCATGATTTTTTTTCATGAAAAGTGTGCCTTTCACTACAGACAATGTATTGGATTGGACGATCTAGCTTGCTTGGAGCCTAGACTTGGTCTTGTGCCAGGAAACTTCAGGGGTCTGGTCTCTTTGTACTTAGGCCAAGGTTATTTCTTTCCATGTTCCTCATATTTTGGTGGGCCTATGCAAACAACAATTGCCACTCTAACACCATCCTTACTGTGCTCCTTTGACTCTAATCCTTAAAAAGAACTCACTTAAAATTTGAGGTTAACTTAAGCTAATATGCATGTATATGGAAATGTAAGAAAATACTATGCCTGTAATGTTTAAGGAGTTACGTAATTTTTATGGCTTTAGATTGCCTTGTGTACTGTTAAGAAATATTATAATGTGTTACAATCTGGGGACTTGAGGGACAAAGTAATTGTACATGGATTCTGTCTTATTTATCTTAATGTTCTTTGGCTGAAATTTCAAAGTTAATATATCAGCAAAAAAAAAAAAAGTGTGCCTTTGCACAAAAAGCTTGTAAAGCACTGCTCTACATGACTCAGAAGAATCCTTTTCACCTTGAGTCTGTGCACCCTGAGATAGGCACGCTTTCTTTTTTTTTGATTCATAGCCTTGCTTTACTACTAATCAATGAGCCCCATTGCAAAACATAAAAAACAGTATCACCATGCAAAGGTCACATTGGGAAAATAACACAAAACCCCACAATACTTAATAAATGAAGATTGTAGTTCTGACAACTCAACTAGTATAAGCCATCTATATAGCCTCTCTGATAAAGACTTTAGAGAAGAAATGTTGAGGATGTTAAGACCATGAAATGAACAGTCAATAAGACAAGAGATGAAACAGAAATGACATAACTGAAAAACTTGGTATATAAAATAAAAGAACTCACTGGAAGGCCTCACCAGCAGAGGGTCGGCTACTGAGGTAAGGATCAGTAAACTCAAAAATAAGCTGCATAACACCTCCAGACAAGACAGAAGAAGAAAAAGAGATTTATAATTCATAAACAAAAGATCGAAAAATAATTCTGAAAATAAACAGATGACATTTCTTTAGGACAAAGTTAAGAGAGTATCTGAGATCAAGGAAGAAACTTATGAAGAATCAACAATCAAAGGCATCATTTGAGAAGTTTCTAGAGCTAAAGAGTGCATACACCCAGATTTTGGATGCCTGAATGCAGAGTAGTAACAACTAAAAGAGATCCAAATCAAAATACCCAAGGTACTTTCTAATCACTATGAAGAAAACCATAGATAGATATAGAATACTGAAAGCAGCAAGATCAAAAAAGAAAATTACATACGAAGAAGCATCCTATTATTTACAGCAGATTACAAGCAACTGTGCATGCTTGAAGGAAGTGGTGAGGAAAATCTCAATGAAATAAATATCTCACCAAGAATACTTGACACAAGCAGATTATCATTTATATTTGAAGGAAGAATACTTAGTTTCATGGCTAAAAAACAGCTCATAAATTTTATAGACTCAAAAACAAATTTAAAAAAAAAACTGAAGGGAGTATTTTACGGCAAAATAAATTGGACAAAGATACCAAATTTCTATAAAAATAGCATAAAATTGCATGACAATAATTTCCTTCAACGTAAGTGGAATGAATGTGCCAATCAAGAGACACAAAGTGGCAAAATGTATCAAAAAATTGAATCCAATACTTTTCTACCTTCAAGAAAAGCATTTAATAGTCAATGTAAACACAGATTCAAAGTTCAACGTTGAAAAACAATTCTTCAAGCAAGCAACCCTTAAAAAAGGCTGGGGAAGCCATACTAATATCAAATAACGTTGATCATAGGTTTAGAAAGGTTATAAGAAATACAGACGGTAATTTCTTAATAATTAAAGGTGCATCAGGAAAGAAATCACACTCTTAAGCATATATCCATTCAGTGAGAGACCAGAAAAATACTTAAGACAACTGCTGATAAACTTGAAGAAATCACACAGTAGTAGCTGGAGAATCATCACCACTCTGTCACCTCTTAATAAGCAATCAGGCAAAAACTCAACAAGGATATACTGGCAATGAAGGAAGAAATAGAAGAGAGGGGCTTAGGAGATATTTGTGTATATATGTATTTATATGGCTTTTTATCCCCCCAAATGTAAGTACATATTCTCCAACACACATGGGACATCTTTAAGACAGACAACATGCTGGTTTATAAAATAAAAAAGATAAAAATTGTATTAACTATCTTCTAGGACCATGCATGATCCAGTGGAAATAAAATTGAATGACAGGGGCCAGAGAGATAACATGGAGGTAAGGCGTTTGACTTTCATGCAGAAGGTCATTGGTTCAAATCCCGCATCGCATCTAGTCCCCCAAGCATGCCAGGAGTGAGTTCTGATTGTGGAGCCAGGAGGATCCCCTGAGCACTGCCGGGTTGTTGCAAGTCAGCCCCTGAATTGATTGACTGATGGAGGGATGGAGGATGAGGTCTTTCCCCTCCAGCTCGAAGCACGCGTCTGCCACCCTGTTCAGCCGGCGGTTCTGAGGTGAAGCAGCGGGTCAACAGCTCGCAGACGGTCAGGCCTGTGAAAATATCAGCTTTATTTGGAAGACAAGACTGAATCCCAAAGCCTCAGCATCAGTTCCAGCCAAAAAGCCCTCGCCTTCCACAGACCCTTGCTTTTATCCCCCTGAATCAGGTACCACCCAATGGTGGGATCAGATGCCACCCAATGGTGGAAGCAGAATCAGGTACCACCCTAGGGTAGGTCACAATCACCGATCAGAGTAGAGTCAATAACATAATAATCCCATAAAAATGTTTACATAGACAACACTGGGTGTGATCCAAAAACCAAAAACCCAAAAAAAATTTTGAATGACAAACAGTAATAGAGAAATAACTTTAACATCTGGAAAGTAAATAGCTCATTAATGAACAACCACTGAGTCAGAGAAGAAATAAAAATATTCCTGGGAACAAATGAGAACATTGATATTTGACCTGAAATCAAAAAGTACATAGAAGAATACATAGGCAGAATACTTCATAACATTCAAGTATGAAACATTCTGCCTAACCAATTGGAAGCAATGATAAACAAATGGGACTCCATTAAACCAAGAAGATTCTGCACCTCAAAATTAATGGTGATGAGGATATAGACTGTCCACAAAATGGGAGAAATTATTCACCCAATACCTAAGATATATTAGGCATTGATAGAGGGTAGCAAAAAAAAATTAGCCCTATGAAAATGTGAAGAAGGGATTAACAGAAACTTCATCAAAGAAGAAATACAGATAGCCATGTCGAATTAAATATAAATTAATAAGTCCTCATTGTGGTGGATGGTGGATGATGAGGCCTTTCTTGGCCTACCCTGGTGCTTGCAGTCCCTTCATCCAGCGGGTCTGTGAGTTCAGGATAATGGTGAGGAAATGATCCACAGCAGTCAGATGAAATTTCAGGAAACATCCAGCATTTTACAAGTCCCTAACCGCCATGTGCATATTTTTCTCATGGCCTCTAAGCCAAGCATCCATCTTACTTCTCTGATCTCCTTTCTTGCTGCGACTTCCTCTCAGCTTGCTCCATCTGCCTCTGTCCTTTTGCTGCAACTGCTTTCTTCTCTCACCCCACGCAACTCTTTTTTTTTGTTTTGTTTTGTTTTGTTTTTGTTTTTGTTCTTTGGGCCACACCCGGCGTTGCTCAGGGGTTACTCCTGGCTGTCTGCTCAGAAATAGCTCCTGGCAGGCACGAGGGACCATATGGGACACCGGGATTCGAACCAACCACCTTTGGTCCTGGATTGGCTGCTTGCAAGGCAAACTCCGCTGTGCTATCTCTCCGGGTCCTCCCCACGCAACTCTTAATTACCAACCACAAACCCCTTCCAGCTGTGGGAGGGTCTCACCATCCAGGTGAGTTTAGCCTTGGGGGAGGGTAACAGGCCAAAGAGCACAACATTAATCATGAAGTAGATATAAATAAAAAACGAATGAGACATCATTTTACACCAAAGAGACTGGCACACATCCAAAAGAACAAGAAAAACCAGTGCTGGTGCTGATGTGAGAAGAAAGGAACTTTAATTCACTGCTGGTGGAAATATATACTGGTCTAGTCTTTTTGGAAAATAATATGGATATCCCCCTCCAAAAAAAAAACCCTAAAAATTGAGCTTCTATATGATCCAGGAATACCATTCCTAGGAATATAACCTAGGAACCCCAAAACAGAATGCAGAATGCATTTCTATGTTCATCACAGCACTATTCACAATAGCTAGAAGATGGAAACAATCCAATTGTTGAGAGACATATCAGTAGATAGAAAACTGTGATACAACTACACAATGGAATACTATACAGCTGTCAGGAAAATGAAGATGGATATGTAGAATATTAAGCTGAGCAAAATGAGTCAGTGGAGAGGCATAGACATAAAATTATCTTCTGGGACTCATTTGAGGGATATAAAAAAGATAGTATGATATTTATATTCAAAGACAATAGCGATGAGAGCCAAAAGGTGCTACCAGTTCATGGTAGCTCGCCCCAAATAGCAGTGGAGTGCAGCTAAGGCAGAGAAGAATCCATTACTACAATGATAGTTGAAAATGATAGTTGAAATGATCTGGACAAGAACTGGGTGCTGAAAGGAGCCAGAATAGTATGCATGATGCCCCTTCAGTAACAATATTGCAAACTAGAAACAGAAGAAAAACGTCTGACAAATGTGGGCAGGAGAGAGGGCAAGGGGATTGTGGGAGGAAACTGGGGGCATTTGTTGCAGGAAATATGCAGTAGGTGAAGAATGTTGTATGACTGAAACTCAATCATGAAAAAATTTGTAACTGTATATCTTATGGTTATTCAATTAAATAATTTATTTATAGAAATAAAATACAGCATCAAAGAAATGGGAAGAAGAAATAAACTGAAACTCATTCAAAGACCATATGCAGATGGAGCAGCACTTATCATCGAGGAAATACAAATCCAAACACTGAGAGAGCACCTTACACCAATGAGACTAGCACACATAAAATAAACACACACACACACACACACACACACACACACACACTACTGATGTGGTTGTGGAGTAAAAAAGAACCTTCACCCACCGCTAATGGTTCAACCATTTTTGGAAAACAGTTAGAACAACTTTCAAAATGCTAAGAATTGTGCTTTGGTATGACACAGCATTTCTACTGCTTGTCATATAGCCCTAGAACCCCAAAACTCCACTCAGAAATACATTTGCACTTCAGTATTTATTCCAACACTATTCACAATAGCTTACATTTAGAAATGCACTTAGTGTTCAAGAAAGGATGACTAGATAAAGAAATTGTATGTAGTCTATGTACACAATGGAATATTGCTTGGCTGTCAGAATACATAATAAATTCATGCTATTTTATAGTGCATGAATAGATCTAAAGAGTATCATACTGGTTAAAGTAATTCAGAATTAAAGCTACAGTTAAATAACTCTCTATTATTTGGGATATAAAGATGCATAATAAGAGAATAACAAAGGTCAAATGAAACATAAGATCTGAGAATTGGCCTATAGTACTGAGCTTATCATAGTGGGGCTAGGGGCAGAAGTAGGAGATTGATGGAGCATGTGATGTTGAAAAATTGTCTGCATGAAACTCAATCATTATTATAGTATTGTAAATCATGGTTCCTAAATTAAATTATTTTTAAATTAAAAATAAATAAAATAAAAATTAATATTTTCACAAAGCTGCCACTTGTTCTTTTCTATGCTTTCCATATACTGGTCTGGATCCAAGATTTTCATCCAACTAGCTCACTTGTTGCATATCACTGTTTCTTTACCAATCTCTAATAACTTCAAAGAATATTGCATCCACCAAAGAGCCCATTTCTGTGTCCAGGCACACAGAACTATTTCTGAGCTGCTGCCATTTACCCTCTACCACTGTCATCTACCAGAGGAATAATAACAACAATAACTATTATTATGCTGTCACAAATTTGTGAGAAAAGAAAATTATAGAATATCTTGGAAACAGAATTGGAGAACCTAAAATTCTGGGGATTATTTTCCATGCCTTAACACTATTAAATTTTATTTCTGGAACTACTGTTCTACTTCAGCACATAAATGGTATTTTCTGTATCTTCTACTTTTGCTTTAACATGTTATCTGACTTAAAAACTTAATGCATGAGATTAAAGATGAACTTTCAAATAGTCAGGAAGTTTTGAGTCACTCTGGGCATTAACTTGACAACTGGTGAAGGGGCTCAATAATCAGGCTTGAAGATGCAATGCTGTCACTTGGACTCTGTTGTGCTCAGGACCATTAGGGCATTGTATCAGTGCTCAGAGATGCACGGGGGGATGCTCATGAAGCCATGTGGTATGAATATGGGGGATCAAACCCTAGAAAAGGTGGTAGTCACATACCCTAAACACTGGCCTCTTAAATTTATTTATCAAGGTAACCGTGTACATGTTTACATGTTTTCTGAGGTGGCTATTGCCACTCTATATTAACTATCTATGTCCTCATGAATAAATTGTAACTTACTATAGCCAAAATAAACTCTGGGCTCTCTATCAAAAGTATAAACATAGTTCTTCATCATTCTTTCTCCAGCAATAAAAAAAAATAAACCAAGACTTTTAATCACATTTAGCTGTCATTCCATCTTTGTTAGTAATGTTGAGCTCCTAAATATTGTTATGATATTTCTTCTTCCCTGTTTTCACCATTATCTAAGACTGAAGGATGACTGATTCTTGTGTAACTTCCAAAATTCCTACTGGTTGATTATCCTATGCTCCTCACTCTTTCCTTGAATTCATTCTCTGTCCTATTGCAAGTCGACCCTGTGAACACAAATCCTGGGAATTATTCTACACTAATCTCAATGCTTTTGGGGCATCCTATTGTTGATAAAACAAGGGAATAATCTTTAAGTGATCAACCAGGTTGATAATTTGACCCCCTCAGTTCTCACTATGCTCTCCTAATCTCAGTACTTACTGTCTATTCTTTCTACAAAGTCCTCATTATCTAGCTAAGTCCTAGTACGAGTCACAGTAAACAGAAATTCAGAATTCTTCATCAATATTGTCCTTGACTTATAAATCATGTGGACAAAAATGCAACAGGATTTTCACAGCCATCTACAACATCAGGTTGTAAATTTCTACCTTTTATTAGTTAGTATGAGCATAACTAGCTAGCTAACAAGTATGGGGAAAGATAAAATTAGAAAACATTCCTGACCCCAATTCCTCAATTCTTGGAATGAGTTGAAGTTATTGAAATCTTGTTTTATGTCTTGTCAATGACTTAAGTGGATTAACTTCTTTCCATTTCATTAATTTCTTGAGGTTTTTTAGGCACTATGAACTATGAAGTTTGAGTTTCGGGCATATAATGTTCCAGAACTAATCCCTTCGCTGCCCTCCATCAATCTCAATTCCCCATCTACCCCTAGACTCTCCTATGCAAGCACGTTAATTATAAATTTGGGGCATTGTGGCTTACATTTCTGTTACTGAAGGAGTATCAGGCTTAACACTTTATACCACATTTTAACACACCTCCTCCTACAGAGTGAGAACTTTTGAACCACCATTGTCATAGGTTTCTCTTTCCTATTCTAGTCCCCACAATTGGCAAGCTTTCTGAAACATGTAGATTTCTTATTAAAAATATGCATTCTCTGGAGTGCTTTTTGATCTGCCAGTTGGATAAAATAAGAATTAGTAGTGGGAACACTGAACTGGTGAAGGGGAAGGTGTTCTTTTTATGACTGAAATTCAACTTCAATCATGTTTGTAATCAAGGTATTTCAATAATGATATAATTTAAAAAAAAAAAACAAAACACTTGCTTCTAGTTCCTCGGGAAAAACAAAAAGAAACTCAGGTGAAGTTCTGAGTCTTGAGTGGCAGAGTGTAAACGACTATCTACCTTTTGCAGTCTCTGTTACAACCCTCAGGGACACATAATCTATTTTCTCACCTTTAAATCACCTTAATTTTATGTGACTTTGCACCCAAAGCCACACAACGAGTTTATGTCAAGTAAACCAGTGTTTTCAGAATAACGGAACTTAATTTCAGAAATTCACTCTTCCAAATCTTTCAAAATCAAGTAAAGATGTTTGTTTTTCAAAAAGGTTGCTTAATGATCATTCTTTTTGACATTACATGATGAAAAGTCAACAATGTGACATTTGCCATAAGAAAAACAGAAAGATGGAGCTGAGAAACACAATAACAAGAGCTGCCACTGCAACAGCCAGTAAGTCTGGGATGATTTTTTTGGTGCAATTTGTTTATTTCAATCTGGCAAAGGTTTTGGCTTCAGTTTCATGTTCTTTGATTATTATTATTATTATTATTATGCCTATCTACTTGTGGAAGTTATAAGTACTTTTCTGTCTCTCCATTCTGAAAGGTTAGGGAAAGAATTAAGTAAATTTGCTTTGAATACAGGTTTAGATAAAAAATAATCTCACTATTCCCTTGAAAGACTCAGAGTTTGATTTGTCTGCATATTTTCATTTTCTAGTTTCTTTTTATGATTTATAGATAAGTCAAAACTTACAGGAGCAGTTTAAAGCAACGAGATTAAACCCAGAAATAGCATGTTCTCTTGCAATTCATTTGTTCATAGTAAATCATCATCATCATGGTTATTATTTGGCTGATACTGTAATGGGCCTTTCACAAATACCAAAGTGTCTTTTATTTGCAGAATACACTTTACTAACAGGCTTCACAGTCTAACTTGGCATTTGTTCTTATAGACAGCTCTCACTAGTTTTTGTCATTGAAGAAAAGCCATGTGATAAGTGAAACTAGTTATGGTCTACCTAATTGGTTTTTTTGACCAAGCTATAATTTCAAATTGACACACAACTATGTTCTATATCCTCAATATATGGCAACTATATCTATAGTTGGAAGAATATCAAGATGAAGTAGATGGCAATTATTGAAGAAAATGTCTTTGGGTGGATTAAAAATCTTTTATTTAAAGCAGTATTATTTACAAGATTATTCATATCTGAGTTTTATACATATATCATTTCAGCAGCCATAACACCAGCAGTGTCAATTTCCCTCCACCAATGTTTCTTGCGTGCATCCCTAGCCACCACATCTCTGTCCAATGCTTGCCATCATAACAGGCAAATTTCTTTTAGTTTAGTTGTTAGGTTGTCAATATTTCAGTGTTGTTGACTGCATAGCTTAGATATTTAGTCTGTCCTTTCTTCATATCACCAATGCATCTGAGTCACCTTGGTTCCTGTGTCCATTATTTCAAATCTGTATTTCTTCTCAACTTAATTTTTCCTTCTCACTATAATCTAGGTCCAAGGGTGTTCTAGACCATGCACATTTAAATCATTGCATTTCTTCCATGTAGTTATTCAAAATACCACATATAAGTGATATCACCTGTATTTTTCCCAGGCTGACTTTACTTAGACAATATCTTCCAATTTCATCTATGTTGCAATGAATTGCTTGAGTGCATCAGTTCTTACAGTCATGTAGTATTTGGCTGTATAGTATATGTGTAGCACATATTCATGAAGTTGTAATTTTTAATGTGAGGATATGCTAATTTTAAGAATTTTATTTTTAGGAGGGTGGCCTTACCTAACTGTATTCTGGGGTTGCTCTTGGTTCTGCTCTTTGGAATCACTTCTGACAGGCTTGGGAGTCCCTATAGGGTGTTGGAAATTGAACTTGAATTGACTACGGGCAAGGGAAGTGCTGCCTACCTATTATTATATCACTTCAACACCACAAAATCTCATTTTAATGCTCTATATTTTGATGATTTCTAATGAAATCATCAACAAGAATACATTGTATTTATTATGTTGTGATTTTTGCAGAGAAAGACTAATAAATTCCACTAACAAAATATTTATAAAATAAATTTAAAGAGTATACTAAGATTTTCTTTGCTATATAGAAATTACTACAAAATATGGGACCAGAGCAGTGGCACAAGCAGTGGCACAAGCTTTGCCCGTGCTAGCCTAGGATAGACCAAAGCTCTATCCCCCAGAGTCCCATATGGTCCCCCAAGCCAGGAGCGATTTCTGAGTGCATAGCCAGGAGTAATCCCTGAGTGTCACCGGGTGTGGCCCCCAAAATCAATTCTTTAAAAAAATTACTACGAAATCAACAACTTAAAACTATCTGTAAATGTTACCACCAATCTTTAGTTCTAGAATTCATGCAAAATTATTGGTTTCTGACTAGGGGGTCTTATAATTTTAAAATCAAAGTGATAGCAGGATTCAGGGTCATCAGATTATACAGGATTCCATTTGAATGACTGCAGTAGACCCCCCTCTCCTGATTCCAATCCTGAAATCCTCCTTAAAACTGCTAAATTCAGATTTAAGAGTTAATAAAATCACATCAAGCCCTCTAAAAATATGTCTCTTCTATGTACAGGAGAGATAATAGAGTAAATAAGATGTGGCTGACCACGTTCAGTTTCCAGCACCACCTATTATTCCCCAAACATCATCAGGAAAAATCCCTGGTATAGAGTCATGATTAAGCCCAGAGCACTGCTGAATGTGGACCCCCCCATTAAAAAAAAAAACAATAAACATCAACCTCCAAAATTCTCCCTTCTAAAGAACTAGATACCCCAAGGACTCTGAAAAAATGGGCTGGAGAGAATGAACATTTGGGTCTACTTTAGATTCATGCCTACAGACAAAGCTTGAGTTTTATTAACCAATCCCTAATTTATGCAAATTTATTTTCAGGCTTTGCCCTTAGATTAAACAGTGAAGGGCTCAAAGCTGATGGTCCCAGGTCTGATCTATGGCGGCAACTCAGACTGTCACTATTAACAGTACCACCAGCTCGTGGTAACTTGCTCTGGAAGCTATTGCTCTGAGCCATCATTTTTCCCTTCCTCCACCATCCCTCTCAAGTTCTATTTTAGTTACTTGGAATTTATTCATTTTGGAGGATCTTTTGACACTTTTAATTGCTCTTCCCTTCCCACGCCTATTAAGTTTTCTCACCCTTTGATATTGGCATTAGGAACATTTAAAATAATTTGCCAAATAATCGTTTGCCACTGCTGTTTTCTGTACATTACATGGATTGCTTTTAACCTTGTATTAATTTTCAGTGAAGTGTTAAGCTGCATGTAGTAAGGTTATTTTACACACTAGGCTCATCTTATTTCTTCTTCTAAACTCAAAGTAGAGCTGATTTAATATTGCAAATTTGATGTAAAACTCAAATGCTGATTTTTTTAAATGATTTCATCTAGTTGGGGACTCAAGGCCAATTCTACAAAGGAGCTAGAACATTTCTCTAACATTGAAAATTTTCCAGTTTTCCATAAGCTGAAGCACAAATTATTGTCACTATTAAAATAATAATTCTCTAAAAAGTTTTGCACATTTCATTACTGTGCTTTGAGAACTTCCAAAGATTTTGGTTTTTTTTTTTTTTACTCACATAAACAAATAGAGAAATCTCAACCTCTTTTATTTTCTTTCTAGTTTTCACTCATTTGGGGAATAACACTCTGAACTAGAAAATCAGGGTAAGATTTAACTCAGAAAACAAAATCTACCAGTATCTCTTTCACCTGATGCTGTACCTTTGTGACCAACTAAACTAGATTTCATTCCTACTTATGCATAAGAATTAAAATCATTGTTTCTGATTTTCAAATATCACACTCTGATTGAGAAATCAACTTTTCTATGCTTTGTTACTCATTGTCTTCCTATCTGTCTCAAATAATTTCTTCAATATGTGTTTTTATGTTCTGAATATATCTTAGATCCCTCCACCAGGAAGGAAGATGCTGTTTATTTTCAGGTTTGTTGCAAAGCACAGCTTAAGATGTATCTCCCCAGTTTGATGCTGAACTCGATCAACTGTGAAGTGAGAAAAAGTTACTGAAGAGTTTTAGAGTCAACCTTGAAAACAATGAGTGTAATAAATTTATGGGAAAAAGCTTCCTAAGGAACTTAAGAACAGGATTTCTGATTTTTTCCCCAAATTTAAAATAGTCAGAAATGAAAAGTTAAGCATTCCTGAGTCATGTGACCAAAATTAAAAAATAAAATGAGGTATTTGACTAGCATTCTCCACTCACTGTACATTCACAAGAAGTATTATTTTTCAGTCTTTGAGACTCAAAATTATACATACAGAAAGAAATAAGGGAAACCCCTCAATATTACAAGTCAACAAGATTATTTTGTCTATTGAAAAATGCAGTATAGGGCCGGGCGGTGGCGCTGGAGGTAAGGTGCCTGCCTTGCCTGCGCTAGCCTAGGACGGACCGCGGTTCGATCCCCCGGCGTCCCATATGGTCCCCCAAGAAGCCAGGAGCAACTTCTGAGCGCATAGCCAGGAGTAACCCCTGAGCGTCACAGGGTGTGGCCCAAAAACAAAAACAAAAAAAAAAAAAAGAAAAAAAGAAAAATGCAGTATAAAAATAAATTATTTTAAGCCAAGGCAGTAAAAAAAAAAAGAGAGAAACAAACAGAAGATCAAAATTTTACTCTTTTCTTCCCCCCTCAAAAACTTTGTTTCCTCTACCTATTATCCAGCATATAAGACGACTTTTGAAATGAAAAAAAGTCAACCGAAAATCAGAGGTCTTCTTATACTCCAAGTATATATATATACACATATATTTTTTATATGGAACGCTTCACGAATTTGCGTGTCATCTACTCCAAGTATATCTTGAAAAATGTTTCGATATGCTGCTCAACGACGTCTGGATATTGCCACGAAACTTTCCAACTCGATCCTGCACCAATCTCTGCAAGGCTGTTCGGACTGCCTCTCTGACTCAGCCAATCCAAGCAGGCTTTTGACGCATGCAAATGAGACAATTTTCTGCACCAATCACTGCCAGGCTGCTCGGACCGCCTCTCTAACTCGGCCAATCCAAGCAAGCTTTTTATGCATGCAAATGAGACAATGTTCTGGACCCGAATCTACACTGTCAAAAGCCTGCTCTGAGTGGCCAGAGTCAGAGAGGAAGTCGATTCCAGTAGAACCTCGGCACCTGTGCTTGTTGGGATTGGCTCGCTGTGGGACAGACAGTCGCAGCACAGGAACGTTCTGTGCGGCCAAAGCTGCTGCATCAGGACACGTGCACAGTCACTGCATGGACTGTAGTAGAGCATCTCCAGCGAGCTAAAAGGCACCGTCATAGAACATTCTGTGTGTAGCTGAAGCTCCAGTACTGTCTGACCACACATACAGAGGCATCAAAGGTGACCGGAGCGGGTGGACTAGACATGGCTGATAGAAAAGAACCCGTTATGGATCCAGCAATAAGAAGGAACTTTGAAGCCGGTTTCAAGCTGAAAGTTGTCGACTTTGCCGAGGAACACAAGAAGTGCTGCGGCAAGACAATACGGAGTAACAGAAAAGATGGTCCGAGACTGTATAATTAGGGGTCGTCTTATACGCCCGGTCATCTTCTACTCCAGAAAATATGGTATGTAGAATTGCACATATACAATAATAATAAGAGAAAAGCAGAACTAGAACTATATTTTATGTCTTATAGGAAATTTCAAAATATATTGTCAAGTAAAAAGAAGTCTAAAGGAGTTAAGTCACACCTAACAGCCATGTCTGTTCCTCGGCCAGCTCCATAGATTCATTTTAATCTTGAAAGAAATGTGAATCAAGCCTCCAATAAACAAGGGTATGCTAGCATTGCAGCTGAAAAGTGGGGCATTCTCGGGAGAGATGGGAAAAGCTGAAACTCTAACAGCTACAGCCACAATCACGATAAAATCTCATCATTTTATCATTGATTTCTGCAGAGACACCCAACCAACCAAGACTCCAGGTATGCCGATATTTGGGCTGAGATCTCCAGGGTTTTGTCAAAGTGAAAGTGAACAGTCTTTCCATGTCTCTTCATGCTTCCAAAAGCTCTGCAAGCCATAGACATGCCCTATAGCCCCTGTCATGTCAGCCACAGAACCTGAAATTCTCAGATCACGTGGCCACATATATGCGGTCACCTTCAAAATTTTACACTCCAGCAGGAACACACCATACTAGATAGATGTCAAATTAGCATAGAACCCGCCTAAGGCTAGCAAACAAATTCAATAACAAAATAATCAACTAGCAACAAATAGCTTAGTAAACCTTTGGAAAATGACTTAATGATCCCATTGCTAAATATCATAACTAAATTTTTTCTATCGCTGTAGCTTTTTTAATTTCATTATCACTAGGTTTTAAACAAGCAATAGAAATTTTATGCCTACAAAGGGGGCAGGCTTGGGTGTGGGTGGGAATCAGAGAATATGTAAGGTGGAAATGGCAGAAACAAACTTATTGTGACAACTATATAAACCACATTGTTAAAATAGAGTAATAATATTTTTTTTGGTTTTTGGACCACACCCAGCAGTGCTCAGGTGTTACTCCTGGCTTTGCATTCAGAAATCTCTCCTGGCAGGCTCAAGGGATGCCAGGAGTCAAACCCAGCTCCATCCTGGGTTGGCTGAGTGAAAGGCAAATGCCCTACTGCTGTGCTATTGCTCCAGCCCCAGAGTAATAAAATTTTAAAAAGTTTAAGGTCATACATATTTGAGTTTATTTAGAATTGCATATGTTATTACAGATGTTGCTTAATGGCAAGAATGCTGTGAAAATACATTATTAGTCAACTTTGTGTGAAAATCAAAGTATAATAAATTAAACAAAAGATTGCTCATTACATATCAAGACAATATGGTATAAACCAATTGGAATCATCATCACTTATGTGGCTCATGAATAATCAGAAGAGTGTTAGATTAAGCACGTTAGAAAACAAAATATAATAAATATAGTGTATTGGCAAAAGCTGGCTCCCTGTGTGTGACACCAGGCGGGGAAAATCCGCAAAAGTACACCGGCCCAGTGGGGCTCAGCTGTGAAAGACTGTGAGTGTGACCTGTCTATGTCTGTCTACTGTCCTCTTGCGTGAAACTCTTGCGAGTGGGGCAAAAAGAGCCTCCAGAAACCTCGCTCGCCCAGACGCCATTTTCAGGGAGGGACTTCAGAGCATAAAAACCGGCTATCCTTTGCAAAAGCTGGCTCCCTGTGTGTGACACCAGGCGGGGAAAATCCGCAAAAGTACACCGGCCCAGTGGGGCTCAGCTGTGAAAGACTGTGAGTGTGACCTGTCTATGTCTGTCTACTGTCCTCTTGCGTGAAACTCTTGCGAGTGGGGCAAAAAGAGCCTCCAGAAACCTCACTCGCCCAGACGCCATTTTCAGGGAGGGACTTCAGAGCATAAAAACCGGCTATCCTTTGCAAAAGCTGGCTCCCTGTGTGTGACACCAGGCGGGGAAAATCCGCAAAAGTACACCGGCCCAGTGGGGCTCAGCTGTGAAAGACTGTGAGTGTGACCTGTCTATGTCTGTCTACTGTCCTCTTGCGTGAAACTCTTGCGAGTGGGGCAAAAAGAGGCTCAGAGGAGCACGGCCGCTCCGCTTCGCTACGCGGCCGTGCACTCTTTCTAAGGAAAGAACTCCATTGCAACAAGAAGGAAAAATCACACTAAGAACGGCGCTATATCACAGAAGCAAACATTTCTCTCTGGACTGTCTTCTCTGTTACATGCTCGGGCCTAAGATTTGACCCAGTGTGAGGCTTCATCCACGGAGGACTCCCCTCCCTTAGAGGCAAGTCAGCCCATCCAGAAAGGGAGGAGCCAGAGGAGTGTGCTGCCTACATCATATAGACAATGAATACCACTACAACACGTAGAAAAACCCACAATACAAATGTGACAATGGGGAAACAGCGCAGGCCAGCATCAGACATAGAGAATGAAGATGACAATTCTGAGGACCAGATAATGACTGAACAACTAATCAACCTCTCAGATAAGGACTTTAGACTAGCAATATGGAAGGTGCTCAACAGACTCCAAGAAACCATGGATCGAGTTGAACAGAACACTAATAAGAACCAAGAAAATATGAAGGCAGAAATGACAAAACTCCAAACTGAAATAACATGTCAACTAACAGGCCTGAAAAACTCAGTAAACGAAGTGAATGACAAAATGGATAAGCTCTGGGACAGGGTATCAGAAGCTGAGAATAGACTTGGTGCTGTGGAAGATGAGATACATAACAATTCCATACAGCAGGAGAGATTGGACAAAAAACTTAAAGCAAATGAGCAGACAATGGAAAAATTAGTCAAAGAATGGGAACAGACGAAAATAGAAGTCTATGATAAGATCAACAGAAACAACTTAAGAATCATTGGAGTCCCAGAGACCCAGGAAGAAAATTTCCAGGAAGAATCAATGGTCAAGAACATCATTAAAGAGAAACTTCCAGAGCTAAAGAATATATGTGATCAAATCCTGCATGCCCGAAGAGTACCAACCAAAAGAGACCCCAGAAAAACCACCCCAAGACACATCCTAGTCACAATGACAAATCCCACAGATAGAGACAGAATTCTGAAAACAGCAAGATCAAAAGGGGAAATCATGTTCAAGCAAGCTTCCCTGAGATTTACAGCAGACCTGTCACCAGAAACGCTCAATGCCAGAAAGCAGTGGTGGGATATTGTGACAAGACTGAATGAAATGAATGCTTCACCCAGAATACTATACCCAGCAAAACTCACTTTCCGGTTTGATGGAAGAATACATGGTTTCACAGACAAAAAACAGCTCAGAAACTTCACAGACACAAAACCAGTCTTAAGAGAAAAACTGAAAGACCTAATCTAAGACAAGACTACCCAAAAGACACACCAAATTTTGAAATAAAGATGGCGTTAAATCCCAGGACAATTCTTTCTCTCAACGTCAATGGACTAAATGCACCAGTTAAGAGACACAGAGTGGCTAAATGGATCAAAAAACTCAATCCAACCTTCTGCTGCCTACAAGAAACGCACCTGAATAGTCAGAACAAACATAGACTCAAAATAAAAGGCTGGAGAAAAGTTATCCAAGCAAACAACACCCATAAAAAAGCTGGAGTGGCCATACTAATATCAGATAATGCAAACTTTATACTCAGGAAGGTTGTAAGGGACAAAGACGGACATTTTATATTAATCAAGGGGTACGTAGAGCAGGAAGAATTCACTCTCCTAAACATATATGCACCGAATGAGGGGCCAGCAAAATATTTAATACAACTGCTGACAAATCTGAAAAATAATATCAACAACAACACAATAATTGTGGGGGACCTAAACACGGCTTTGTCAACACTGGACAGGTCAACCAGACTGAAACCCAACAAGAATATACTAGACCTGAGGAGAGAAATGGAAGAAAGAGGCCTAGTGGATATATATAGGACACTCCATCCCCAGAAACCTGGATACACATTCTTCTCCAATGTACATGGGACATTCTCCAGGATAGACTACATGCTGGCACATAAAACATACCTCCATAAGATCAAGAGGATAGAAATTTTGCAGGCTACCTTCGCTGACCACAAGGCTCTGAAATTATTTGTGAACTCCAAAGGGACTCAGAAGAAACACTTTAACACCTGGAAGTTAAACAGCCTCATGCTCAATAACCAGTGGGTCCGAGATGAAATCAAGGAGGAAATATAAAGGTTCCTGGAAACAAATGACAATAAAGACACAAACTCTCAGAACTTATGGGACACAGCAAAAGCAGTACTGAGAGGAAAATTTATAGCTTTGCAAGCACACATCAGGAAGGAAGAAGGAGCTTACCTGAGTAGCTTAATGACACAGCTAATAGAACTAGAAAATGCTCAACAAAAGGACCCAAGAACAGGAAGACAGAAGGAAATAACAAAGCTGAGAGCAGAAATCAACGAAGTGGAAACTCAAAAAACAATCCGAAAGATCAACGAAAGCAGAAGTTGGTTCTTTGAAAAAATAAACAAGATTGATAGACCACTGGCAAACCTAACAAAGAAAGAGAGAGAGAGAAACTTGATAACTCGTATCAGGAATGAAAAAGGAGAGATCACTACTGATATGACAGAGATTCAAAGGGTAATCAGAAACTACTTTGAGAAACTCTACGCCACTAAAAATGAGAACCTGGAAGAAATGGATAAATTCTTGGACTCTTATAATCTTCCACGGTTGAAGGAAGAGGATGTAGCATATCTAAACACCCCCATCACCATTGATGAAATTAAAACAGTAATCAAATGTCTGCCGAAAAACAAAAGCCCAGGTCCAGATGGATTCACTAATGAATTCTATCAAACTTTCCAAGAGGAACTACTGCCAATCTTGGCAAGACTCTTTCATGAAATTGAACAAACAGAAACACTTCCAAATAGCTTTTATGAAGCCAACATCACCTTGATACCTAAACCAGACAGAGACGCTACCAAAAAAGAAAATTACAGACCAATATCACTGATGAATGCAGATGCAAAGATCCTCAACAAAATCCTGGCAAATAGGATTCAATGCCTCATTAAGAAGATCATCCACTACGATCAAGTAGGTTTCATCCCAGGAATGCAAGGCTGGTTTAACATCCGTAAATCTATCAACATAATACACAACATCAATAACAAGAAAAATAAAAACCACATGATCATATCAATAGATGCAGAGAAAGCATTTGATAAGGTCCAACACCCATTCTTGATCAAAACTCTCAGCAAGATGGGAATGGAGGGAACCTTTCTCAATATAGTGAAGGCCATCTACCACAAGCCAGTGGCAAATATTATCCTCAATGGAGAAAAACTGAAAGCCTTCCCTCTAAATTCTGGCACAAGACAAGGCTGTCCTCTCTCACCACTCCTATTCAACATAGCACTGGAAGTACTTGCTATAGCGATTAGGCAAGAAAAGGATATCAAGGGAATCCAGATAGGAAAGGAAGAAGTCAAGCTCTCACTGTTTGCAGATGACATGATACTCTACTTAGAAAACCCTAAAGACTCTATCAAAAAGCTTATAGAAACAATAGACTCATATAGCAAGGTGGCAGGCTACAAAATTAACACACAAAAATCAATGGCCTTTCTATACACCAACAGTAATAAAGAAGAAATGGACATTAAGAAAACAACCCCATTCACAATAGTACCACACAAACTCAAATATCTTGGAATCAACTTGACTAAATATGTGAAGGACCTATACAAAGAAAACTATAAAACTCTGCTCCAAGAAATAAGAGAGGACACACGGAAATGGAAACACATACCCTGCTCATGGATTGGCAGGATTAACATCATCAAAATGTCAATACTCCCCAAGGCATTATACAGATTTAATGCCATCCCTCTAAAGATACCCATGACATTCTTCAAAGAAGTGGATCAGACACTTTTGAAATTCATTTGGAACAATAAACACCCTCGAATAGCTAAAGCAATCATTGGGAAAAAGAATATGGGAGGAATTACTTTTCCCAACTTTAAACTGTACTACAAAGCAACAGTTATCAAAACAGCATGGTATTGGAATAAGGATAGGTCCTCAGATCAGTGGAATAGGCTTGAATACTCAGAAAATGTTCCCCAGAGATACAACCATCTAATTTTTGATAAAGGAGCAGGAAATCCTAAATGGAGCAGGGAAAGCCTCTTCAACAAGTGGTGTTGGCACAATTGGATAGCCACTTGCAAAAAATTAAACTTAGACCCCCAGCTAACATCATGTACAAAGGTAAAATCCAAATGGATTAAAGACCTCGATATCAGCCCCAAAACCATAAGATATATAGAACAGCACATAGGCAAAACACTACAGGACATTACAGGCATCTTCAAGGAGGAAACTGCACTCTCCAAGCAAGTGAAAGCAGAGATTAACAGATGGGAATATATTAAGCTGAGAAGCTTCTGCACCTCAAAGGAAATAGTGCCCAGGATACAAGAGCCACCCACTGAGTGGGAGAAACTATTCACCCAATACCCATCAGATAAGGGGCTAATCTCCAAAATATACAAGGCACTGACAGAACTTTACAAGAAAAAAACATCTAACCCCATCAAAAAATGGGGAGAAGAAATGAACAGACACTTTGACAAAGAAGAAATACGCATGGCCAAAAGACACATGAAAAAATGTTCCACATCACTAATCATCAGGGAGATGCAAATCAAAACAACGATGAGATACCACCTCACACCCCAGAGAATGGCACACATCACAAAGAATGAGAATAAACAGTGTTGGCGGGGATGTGGAGAGAAAGGAACTGTTATCCACTGCTGGTGGGAATGCTGTCTAGTTCAACCTTTATGGAAAGCGATATGGAGATTCCTCCAAAAACTGGAAATCGAGCTCCCATACGATCCAGCTATACCACTCCTAGGAATATACCCTAGGAACACAAAAATACAATACAAAAACCCCTTCCTTACACCTATATTCATTGCAGCTCTATTTACCATAGCAAGACTCTGGAAACAACCAAGATGCCCTTCAACAGATGAATGGCTAAAGAAACTGTGGTACATATACACAATGGAATATTATGCAGCTGTCAGGAGAGATGAAGTCATGAAATTTTCCTATACATGGATGTACATGGAATCTATTATGCTGAGTGAAATAAGTCAGAGAGAGAGAGAAAAACGCAGAATGGTCTCACTCATCTATGGGTTTTAAGAAAAATGAAAGACACCCTTGTAATAATAATTTTCAGACACAAAAGAGAAAAGAGCTGGAAGTTCCAGCTCACCTCAGGAAGCTCACCACAAAGAGTGATGAGTTTAGTTAGAGAAATAACTACATTTTGAACTGTCCTAATATTGAGAATGTATGAGGGAAATGTAGAGCCTGTTTAGGGTACAGGCGGGGGTTGGGTGGGGAGGAGGGTGATTTGGGACTTGGGTGATGGGAATGTTGCACTGGTGATGGGTGGTGTTCCTTTTATGACTGAAACCCAAACACAATCATGTATGTAATCAAGGTGTTTAAATAAAAAAAAAAAAAAAGAAAAAAAAAATAAATAAATATAGTGTATTTAAATTAGTATGTTATAACATTAATATATTACTATACCAATTACTTATAATAATATAAATGTTTAAAGTATCTATTATTCTATTAATTATTGTATATCAATATATCTTCCTGGTATTAGTTACTCATAATTATCTATAAATTTTATAAGACTTTAAGAGTGTTTCTTTATATGTGGTAGTAGAATAATGGCCTCCCAAAGATGGAAGCCTTAACTCTTCTATCAGAGAACCAAAGTTATAGATGGAACTAAGATTGCTCCTTAGCTGATTGGGATATAGGGAGACCACCTTGGATGGTCTCTATAAGTAAAACAGTAGGCCATAGGATAACTTCAGATGAAATAAAGTAAAAACATTCAGGTAATGTTTAGTTCAATCCTCTGGAAAACATGATAGATCTTCCAATTAAACCAGAAATCCACTTCTCAGCATTGACACTTCTCCAGCACAAAACATTAATTTAAAAGATAGTCACACTCATCTTCATTTCAGCATTTATATAATAGTCCAGATATGGGAACAACTAAAATGTGCAACTACAGATGAATAGATCAAGAAATTGTGGTACACATGGAATATGGCACAAATATAAGAAAGGATAAAAATTAATACAATTTGTTGCAACATGAATAGGAGGACAAGTTAAGTGTAAAAAAGTCAGAGACCGGAAAGTACACCGGCCCAGTGGGGCTTAGCTGTGAAAGACTGTGAGTGTGACCTGTCTATGTCTGTCTACTGTCCTCTTGCGTGAAACTCTTGCGAGTGGGGCAAAAAGAGCCTCCAGAAACCTCGCTCGCCCAGACGCCATTTTCAGGGAGGGACTTCAGAGCATAAAAACCGGCTAACCTTTGCAAAAGCTGGCTCCCTGTGTGTGACACCAGGCGGGGAAAATCCGCGAAAGTACACCGGCCCAGTGGGGCTCAGCTGTGAAAGACTGTGAGTGTGACCTGTCTATGTCTGTCTACTGTCCTCTTGCGTGAAACTCTTGCGAGTGGGGCAAAAAGAGCCTCCAGAAACCTCGCTCGCCCAGACGCCATTTTCAGGGAGGGACTTCAGAGCATAAAAACCGGCTAACCTTTGCAAAAGCTGGCTCCCTGTGTGTGACACCAGGCGGGGAAAATCCGCGAAAGTACACCGGCCCAGTGGGGCTCAGCTGTGAAAGACTGTGAGTGTGACCTGTCTATGTCTGTCTACTGTCCTCTTGCGTGAAACTCTTGCGAGTGGGGCAAAAAGAGCCTCCAGAAACCTCGCTCGCCCAGACGCCATTTTCAGGGAGGGACTTCAGAGCATAAAAACCGGCTAACCTTTGCAAAAGCTGGCTCCCTGTGTGTGACACCAGGCGGGGAAAATCCGCGAAAGTACACCGGCCCAGTGGGGCTCAGCTGTGAAAGACTGTGAGTGTGACCTGTCTATGTCTGTCTACTGTCCTCTTGCGTGAAACTCTTGCGAGTGGGGCAAAAAGAGGCTCAGAGGAGCACGGCCGCTCCGCTTCGCTACGCGGCCGTACACTCTTTCTAAGGAAAGAACTCCATTGCAACAAGAAGAAAAAATCACACTAAGAACGGCACTATATCACAGAAGCAAACATTTATCTCTGGACTGTCTTCTCTGTTGCATGCTCGGGCCTAAGATTTGTCCCAGTGTGAGGCTTCATCCACGGAGGACTCCCCTCCCTTAGAGGCAAGTCAGCCCATCCAGAAAGGGAGGAGCCAGAGGAGTGTGCTGCCTACATCATATAGACAATGAATACCACTACAACACGTAGAAAAACCCACAATACAAGTGTGACAATGGGGAAACAACGCAGGCCAGCATCAGACATAGAGAATGAAGATGACAATTCTGAGGACCAGATAATGACTGAACAACTAATCAACCTCTCAGATAAGGACTTTAGACTAGCAATATGGAAGGTGCTCAACAGACTCCAAGAAACCATGGATCGAGTTGAACAGAACACTAATAAGAACCAAGAAAATATGAAGGCAGAAATGACAAAACTCCAAACTGAAATAACATGTCAACTAACAGGACTGAAAAAGTCAGTAAACGAAGTGAATGACAAAATGGATAAGCTCTGGGACAGGGTATCAGAAGCTGAGAATAGACTTGGTGCTGTGGAAGATAAGATACATAATTCCATACAGCAGGAGAGATTGGACAAAAAACTTAAAGCAAATGAGCAGACAATGGAAAAATTAGTCAAAGAATGGGAACAGACGAAAATAGAAGTCTATGATAAGATCAACAGAAACAACTTAAGAATCATTGGAGTCCCAGAGACCCAGGAAGAAAATTTCCAGGAAGAATCAATGGTCAAGAACATCATTAAAGAGAAACTTCCAGAGCTAAAGAATATATGTGATCAAATCCTGCATGCCCGAAGAGTACCAACCAAAAGAGACCCCAGAAAAACCACCCCAAGACACATCCTAGTCACAATGACAAATCCCACAGATAGAGACAGAATTCTGAAAACAGCAAGATCAAAAGGGGAAATCATGTTCAAGCAAGCTTCCCTGAGATTTACAGCAGACCTGTCACCAGAAACGCTCAATGCCAGAAAGCAGTGGTGGGATATTGTGACAAGACTGAATGAAATGAATGCTTCACCCAGAATACTATACCCAGCAAAACTCACTTTCCGGTTTGATGGAAGAATACATGGTTTCACAGACAAAAAACAGCTCAGAAACTTCACAGACACAAAACCAGTCTTAAGAGAAAAACTGAAAGACCTAATCTAAGACAAGACTACCCAAAAGACACACCAAATTTTGAAATAAAGATGGCGTTAAATCCCAGGACAATTCTTTCTCTCAACGTCAATGGACTGAATGCACCAGTTAAGAGACACAGAGTGGCTAAATGGATCAAAAAACTCAATCCAACCTTCTGCTGCCTACAAGAAACGCACCTGAATAGTCAGAACAAACATAGACTCAAAATAAAAGGCTGGAGAAAAGTTATCCAAGCAAACAACACCCATAAAAAAGCTGGAGTGGCCATACTAATATCAGATAATGCAAACTTTATACTCAGGAAGGTTGTAAGGGACAAAGACGGACATTTTATATTAATCAAGGGGTACGTAGAGCAGGAAGAATTCACTCTCCTAAACATATATGCACCGAATGAGGGGCCAGCAAAATATTTAATACAACTGTTGACAAATCTGAAAAATAATATCAACAACAACACAATAATTGTGGGGGACCTTAACACGGCTTTGTCAACACTGGACAGGTCAACCAGACTGAAACCCAACAAGAATATACTAGACCTGAGGAGAGAAATGGAAGAAAGAGGCCTAGTGGATATATATAGGACACTCCATCCCCAGAAACCTGGATACACATTCTTCTCCAATGTACATGGGACATTCTCCAGGATAGACTACATGCTGGCACATAAAACATACCTCCATAAGATCAAGAGGATAGAAATTTTGCAGACTACCTTCGCTGACCACAAGGCTCTGAAATTATTTGTGAACTCCAAAGGGACTCAGAAGAAACACTTTAACACCTGGAAGTTAAACAGCCTCATGCTCAATAACCAGTGGGTCCGAGATGAAATCAAGGAGGAAATAAAAAGGTTCCTGGAAACAAATGACAATAAAGACACAAACTCTCAGAACTTATGGGACACAGCAAAAGCAGTACTGAGAGGAAAATTTATAGCTTTGCAAGCACACATCAGGAAGGAAGAAGGAGCTTACCTGAGTAGCTTAATGACACAGCTAATAGAACTAGAAAATGCTCAACAAAAGGACACAAGAATAGGAAGACAGAAGGAAATAACAAAGCTGAGAGCAGAAATCAACGAAGTGGAAACTCAAAAAACAATCCGAAAGATCAATGAAAGCAGAAGTTGGTTCTTTGAAAAAATAAACAAGATTGATAGACCACTGGCAAACCTAACAAAGAAAGAGAGAGAGAGAAACTTGATAACTCGTATCAGGAATGAAAAAGGAGAGATCACTACTGATATGACAGAGATTCAAAGGGTAATCAGAAACTACTTTGAAAAACTCTACGCCTCTAAAAATGAGAACCTGGAAGAAATGGATAAATTCTTGGACTCTTATAATCTTCCACGGTTGAAGGAAGAGGATGTAGCATATCTAAACACCCCCATCACCATTGATGAAATTAAAACAGTAATCAAATGTCTGCCGAAAAACAAAAGCCCAGGTCCAGATGGATTCACTAATGAATTCTATCAAACTTTCCAAGAGGAACTACTGCCAATCTTGGCAAGACTCTTTCATGAAATTGAACAAACAGAAACACTTCCCAATAGCTTTTATGAAGCCAACATCACCTTGATACCTAAACCAGACAGAGACGCTACCAAAAAAGAAAATTACAGACCAATATCACTGATGAATGCAGATGCAAAGATCCTCAACAAAATCCTGGCAAATAGGATTCAATGCCTCGTTAAGAAGATCATCCACTACGATCAAGTAGGTTTCATCCCAGGAATGCAAGGCTGGTTTAACATCCGTAAATCTATCAACATAATACACAACATCAATAACAAGAAAAATAAAAAACACATGATCATATCAATAGATGCAGAGAAAGCATTTGATAAGGTCCAACACCCATTCTTGATCAAAACTCTCAGCAAGATGGGAATGGAGGGAACCTTTCTCAATATAGTGAAGGCCATCTACCACAAGCCAGTGGCAAATATTATCCTCAATGGAGAAAAACTGAAAGCCTTCCCTCTAAATTCTGGCACAAGACAAGGCTGTCCTCTCTCACCACTCCTATTCAACATAGCACTGGAAGTACTTGCTATAGCGATTAGGCAAGAAAAGGATATCAAGGGAATCCAGATAGGAAAGGAAGAAGTCAAGCTCTCACTGTTTGCAGATGACATGATACTCTACTTAGAAAACCCTAAAGACTCTATCAAAAAGCTTCTAGAAACAATAGACTCATATAGCAAGGTGGCAGGCTACAAAATTAACACACAAAAATCAATGGCCTTTCTATATACCAATAGTAATAAGGATGAAATGGACATTAAGAAAACAACCCCATTCACAATAGTACCACACAAACTCAAATATCTTGGAATCAACTTGACTAAATATGTGAAGGACCTATACAAAGAAAACTATAAAACTCTGCTCCAAGAAATAAGAGAGGACACACGGAAATGGAAACACATACCCTGCTCATGGATTGGCAGGATTAACATCATCAAAATGGCAATACTCCCCAAGGCATTATACAGATTTAATGCCATCCCTCTAAAGATACCCATGACATTCTTCAAAGAAGTGGATCAGACACTTTTGAAATTCATTTGGAACAATAAACACCCTCGAATAGCTAAAGCAATCATTGGGAAAAAGAATATGGGAGGAATTACTTTTCCCAACTTTAAACTGTACTACAAAGCAACAATTATCAAAACAGCATGGTATTGGAATAAGGATAGGTCCTCAGATCAGTGGAATAGGCTTGAATACTCAGAAAATGTTCCCCAGAGATACAACCATCTAATTTTTGATAAAGGAGCAGGAAATCCTAAATGGAGCAGGGAAAGCCTCTTCAACAAGTGGTGTTGGCACAATTGGATAGCCACTTGCAAAAAATTAAACTTAGACCCCCAACTAACATCATGTACAAAGGTAAAATCCAAATGGATTAAAGACCTCGATATCAGCCCCAAAACCATAAGATATATAGAACAGCACATAGGCAAAACACTCCAGGACATTACAGGCATCTTCAAGGAGGAAACTGCACTCTCCAAGCAAGTGAAAACAGAGATTAACAGATGGGAATATATTAAGTTGAGAAGCTTCTGCACCTCAAAGGAAATAGTGCCCAGGATACAAGAGCCACCCACTGAGTGGGAGAAACTATTCACCCAATACCCATCAGATAAGGGGCTAATCTCCAAAATATACAAGCCACTGACAGAACTTTACAAGAAAAAAACATCTAACCCCATCAAAAAATGGGGAGAAGAAATGAACAGACACTTTGACAAAGAAGAAATACGCATGGCCAAAAGACACATGAAAAAATGTTCCACATCACTAATCATCAGGGAGATGCAAATCAAAACAACGATGAGATACCACCTCACACCCCAGAGAATGGCACACATCACAAAGAATGAGAATAAACAGTGTTGTCGGGGATGTGGAGAGAAAGGAACTGTTATCCACTGCTGGTGGGAATGCTGTCTAGTTCAACCTTTATGGAAAGCGATATGGAGATTCCTCCAAAAACTGGAAATCGAGCTCCCATACGATCCAGCTATACCACTCCTAGGAATATACCCTAGGAACACAAAAATACAATACAAAAACCCCTTCCTTACACCTATATTCATTGCAGCTCTATTTACCATAGCAAGACTCTGGAAACAACCAAGATGCCCTTCAACAGACGAATGGCTAAAGAAACTGTGGTACATATACACAATGGAATATTATGCAGCTGTCAGGAGAGATGAAGTCATGAAATTTTCCTATACATGGATGTACATGGAATCTATTATGCTGAGTGAAATAAGTCAGAGAGAGAGAGAAAAACGCAGAATGGTCTCACTCATCTATGGGTTTTAAGAAAAATGAAAGACACCCTTGTAATAATAATTTTCAGACACAAAAGAGAAAAGAGCTGGAAGTTCCAGCTCACCTCAGGAAGCTCACCACAAAGAGTGATGAGTTTAGTTAGAGAAATAACTACATTTTGAACTGTCCTAATATTGAGAATGTATGAGGGAAATGTAGAGCCTGTTTAGGGTACAGGCGGGGGTTGGGGGGGGAGGAGGGAGATTTGGGACTTGGGTGATGGGAATGTTGCACTGGTGATGGGTGGTGTTCCTTTTATGACTGAAACCCAAATACAATCATGTATGTAATCAAGGTGTTTAAATAAAAAAAAATTAAAAAAAAAAACTGCTAAGAAAAAAAAAAAAAAAGTCAGAGACCAAAGGACAAATATAGGATAATCCAGTGTTATCAGGACAAATATATTCGTCTGTAGCATATAGAGAATCAAAAACAGTAAAGTAAATAGTATTGAACAATTACATATCCTTGGTATTAGAACACAGAACCAACAACCAAACAAAATAAAGACGGTGTGGGGAGATCATATTTGCAATGACAAAAGCAGTGTGTGTTTGTGTGGGGGAATGTTGATAGGCATTAGGTGTAGTAAGTTTACTTATCAATACCATAAATTTTATGTAACTTCTAAAATGAAAAAACACACACATATAAATAGATTTGGGATTAATAGTTTAGAAAAGACTACCTTCATTGATGATGAACGATGAAGCCATCAACCAAAATTAGGCAGCCAATCTCTCAAAATGGGTGTTATCACCCCCACTTCAGGGGATGCTTGGTTGATGATGGGACTAATAACGTTGAATGAAATTGTGGGGTCTGGGGATACTTTCCATGTACCCATTTATATAAATAACATATAAGTCCAAGAGGGCATTGGTGACTTTTTTTTGTTTGTTTTGGGGGCCACACTCATTTGATGCTCAGAGGTTACTCCTGGCTAAGCACTCAGAAATTGCCCTGGCTTGGGGGGGACCATATGGGACGCCGGGGGATCGAACCGTGGTCTTTCCTTGGCTAGCGCTTGCAGGCAGACCCCTTACCTCTAGCGCCACCTCACCAGCCCCACATTGGTGACTTTTTAAAGAGAGAAATAGGCTAATAAATTTTGGGACCTCTTCCAGAATCTGAAATATCAATGAAGCAATCTATTCAGACCTTACAGAAATAAATGTAACCCTGCCAACAAAAGTTTAGCCTAGTAGAACCTACATCAGCCTCTGACAAACAGAATTATAAAAATAGATGGGTTGTGTCTTAAGCTTCTACTATTGGTTATAGTAGTGATAGAAATATATATCTTAAATAAATACAGCTCAATTGATACTTTGTATTTTCATTACAAATAAAATAATATAAATTTACCACTAAATTAATGGTGAAATGCTAGGCTATGAATATTTTAAAATACATGAAAATAGCTAGAGAGATCATCCAAAGGTCAAGGTACATGCTTTGCATTTGGCCAACTCAGTTTAAATCTCTAGTACAGTGGGATCCCCTGAACATTTTTGGATGTGGCTTTGAAGATCCTAGAGCATCACTGGGTAATCACATGGTAATCAGAGGCACAAAGCATGCATTAGCTTTTACATTGAACCCAGTTGGTACAGAATCACCAAGAATGGCTTCTGGGTCTCTTGAGACACCCTTTACCAAATAAATTATATACAATATACACATGCATATGTAAAATACAAGACTATACTTCAGTGGTAGCACACTTTAATTACACACATGAGTATATGGATTTGGTCCTTGTTAACTATCTCCATCCCCAATATATATATATGTATATATAAACAATCTTTAATCGACCCATAGAATAAAACTTTGAGGATTTGTAATATTCAGATGCTCTTTAATATTTTAATTAAAACTGGAGTCACACTTTTGCTATAAATAAGAATAATAACTTTATCCATGCTCATGGAGATGCACTATGTTATATAAATGACATTTTCCTGCTTCTTCTCATCCATTGCTTGAGTTCTGCACACAAGATCCAAGTCCCTTAACACCATCATAGCAAGAAATGTTCTTCTGGGCTGGCAGCATCTTCTCTACTATTTCTCAGCTCTCTAACGAAGGTCAGTTTCACTGTTGCATGAGGCCAATGACTGGGAAAGAGCTGAACTGATGATAAGTAGGTAGGTTGAAAGATGGCAGTTATGCTCAAGGAATCCATATTGTCATTCTTGCATCATTCTTGCATCTTGAATTATCACAAGAAGGTGTTTTTATAGGAAAGGAACATGGAAAATGAGGTGGTCTACAGGCCAATGGGTGCCAGAATAAACAACAATTTTCCCAGAGGTACATTCCATTTTATCTACAAATTTAAAGTAAGAGTCTGGCTTTTTGGAAAGTGTAAACTGAGGGCAAATTGGCCTTATCTTTAGAATTTGGAGAAAAGGTAATGGTCCTTATCTAATAGTGATCTTTAGCCTAGTTTCAGATTAACCACTATCTGTCCCAATGTAGTAGGCTCCACTTTTGGATGTTTGAGTAGCCAACCTCCTGTTACCTAAAGAACATGTTCTTGAAGGTATGACATTTGTTGAAGCAAACAAGGAATGGCAAGAAAATAGTTTTTATGGGAGGAATCTAGAACAAAAATGAAGCACTGGAGAGACATGAGAGCAATTCTAGGATTTAGTATGGATTTTCACATTACTCTCACCTCTTAAGGAATACAAAAGATTCTAGTAAAACAATAACTTTCTAAAGAAAAATATCAATATTCATTCAGTAAAAGTTTATATTATGCTTATAATGTCAAATAAATGTGAGGATAAGAATATGAGACTTATTAAACTGAGTCACAAACTCTCTCAGAGAAAAGCTACTTCCAAAACCACCCTCTGTGACTCAATAGGCAGGCAAAGCACATCTCAAACATCAGTATAGGATTAAGACCGCCATCCTACTGTAAGACAGAAGACACTGAGGCATCTGAAGTCCAACAATATGAAAATATATGAGTGTTGTTGGATCTTTAAGAAGCAAAGAACAAGATCCAACTGGCTCATAGAATTATGGTCTTCTGGACTCAGGTTCTGTCTGGCACACCTTACTTCATGACTATGAAAAAATTTTTATAAAACACCGGTACAGTTGCACAAATGCTATTTTGTTTGTTTTGGGGTCACACCTTGTGGCACTCAGTAATTCCTGGCTAGTAGAGAGGAACATATGGGATGGCAGGGATCGAACTCAGCCGCGTGCAAAGCAAATATTCTACCTGCTGTGCTATAGCACTGGCCCCCTAGCAACAGTATTTTTGATCATACCCTTATAAACATCAGATAATAGTGATGGTAAAATTGAAGAACAAAGTATATTTTCGTTCTAGTGTGTGTGCGTGGGGGGGAAGACATATGGATGTGGTGCATATTCTACCCATATTCATCAAAATAGAATGACTCAAAATGTCAATAGCTTCAAAGTGTTTACACTGACTAAGCAAGCAGGTGCTTTATTTGTCAGCAGGATATGGAAGCTGACTGATCATAAACAAGGGACAATAGGATTCAAAATCAGTTTCCAGTGCCCGAAAGCTCTTTCGTCTGGGCAGAGGTAGGGAAACGGCATGGAAGTGAATGCCCTGAATGCAGGCATCAAGCAGGACATTACTAACCCACAGATAATAAAGCTTCAGGAGAGTTGAGTTTTACTATCATATTTTACAAAGCACTGTACCTTGAACTGCTCCCAGGTGCACAGTTCATGTACACGCTCGTCATTCGCCTTCCTACTTTATATGAGGTAATCATACCTTTTACTTGCAGAGCTGGGAAAGATGTCCTTGAATGCATCAACCATAGACATTTCTGTCATTAAAGCTTGATTATAAAGTCTCCCCTAAGAACAAATAATAGGAGGTGAGGTGGTGTTGTAAAAGCTCCACGAGTCCTAAGAGCAAAAGTCTCCATGGCCAAAAAAAATCCTGCACACACAGGGGACTGTTGCTGACCATGAAGAACAGAAAGGCCACACCTTTTACATGGAGAGTCCGTCATTCCTAAGAAAATTAACTATACCATATAGTATTAAAATTATGACTCTGAACCAATAAATAATAGACTAATAGTAAAAGAATTTTATGACCTTATTTAATACTAGATTTGAAAAGCTGTTTTGAAATTCTAAAGCTGTATCTTTAAGCTACTTATATATATATATATATATATATATATATGTTTTAGGAAGTTAATTACTTTTAATCTGAAATTATTCATCTTTCCTGCTATATGAAAGAAACACATTCCATTGACAAGGTACTTTCTTCTTGATTAGTATAAACATATAGTTTGAATGTGTTAATAAACTATTATCAAGGAACAAAAGTTACCATTTTATGCAGATGATAAAGTAATATTTAACCAGAAAATAATGTCCTCATTTATTATAAGAGCTGTAATTATAATAGCTGTATCATCATTAACAGCCACATAATAGCTACAGTTATTAATACTGAGGCATAAAATAAATTTAAATTTAATAAAAACTTTTGCTATAATCAAAAAGTCATTAGCATTCCCTTTATGTACAAATTAATTGCTCCCACCAAGATGTAAATGATTGATCCAATGAATAAAAAGCCAGGTATCACAAGAGAAGCCTTACTTCTCCCCAAAAGCTGGTACAGAGTTTGATTTACAAAACATTAGAGTCCTGAAAAATGTGTAAAAATATTCAAATAATTTAATTTTTAAAAAGTCACTTGGAGAGATTGTCTTGTATACTGAATGAAATGCAATATATGTGATTAAAATATTACATTAATTATTGTGACTTCTAATAAAAGATGATGTGATATACTAATACCAGACTATCACTAGAAATAATTTATACTTTGTTGTTAATACAGCTAGCTGTAAAGGTAAAAGGTATTTAAGAAACAACAATAAGGCTAATATTTATGAAAGATGTCTGTGTGCCAAGCATCATTTTATTGCTTTGTAGAGCAACAATTTGACCCTAAAGTAAATACATTACCATCATTGTTTTTATTACCACTTAGAAATGAGAGGCCTGGTGTGTCTGTCTAGCAGTTACAGAATTTGAACTCATGACTGAGTTAAAATTTATGTGCTTAATAATTCCTCAATACATACAATAACAATGTTTAATTCTTTTGGGGGGTTGTTGGTTTGGGGGCTAAAACTGGCTGCCTTCAGGGTTACTCCTGGCTGTATACTCAGAAATAACTCCTGGCAGGCTCGGGGGTCCATATAGGATGCCAGCGATCAAACCCGGGTCAGCTACATGCAAGGCTAATGCCCTAGTCACTCTGGCCCCCACAATGTTTAAATGTTACATAAAGTATCACTTTCTGCACATAATAAGCCTATATTTAAGACAAGGAGCATTCATAAAACTCAAAAACCAAAATAAACAGCACCATTTAAAAATGGGAAGAACTGAGATCTTCTCAAAGAACAACTATAGGTAACTAACAAGAATATGAAAAGGGATTAATTAATAATTAATGTCATCAGAAAAATGCAAATAAAATGACAGTAAGGTATTTTCTCATACCAGTGAGAATTACCTATATCAAAATGGTTTGAAAAATCTTGGGCTAATAGAACTATGGAGACAAAATATTTTTTATTCAGTGCTGGTGAAATTACAAACTGATATGGTCTTTATAGAAAACATTACAAAGATTTTTCAAAAAAAATACCAATGGAGCTATCATATGATATATAACTTCACTCCTTTTTATGTATTCAAAGATCATAAAAACACTGATTTGAAAAGATACAAAGTATATACATATATGTTCATTGAGGCACAGAGGGAGGGCATTTACTTTGCATGTGGTTGACTCAGGTTTGATTCCTGGCATCCCATATGGTCCTCTGAGCCTGCCAAGAGTAATTTCTGAACACAGACTCAGGAGTAGTCCCTGATCGCTGCTGGGTGTGGCCACAAACAAACAAATATGTTCATTACAGCAGTGGAATTTATAGTAGTCAGTATCTGAAAACAACCTAAGTACCTAACAATAATTGAATGATAATAAAACTGACGTATATATTCATTGGAATGTTACTGAGCTAAAATATGAAGTCTTTGTTGTTTGTTTGGGCCACACCAGTAGTGTTCAGGAGTTACTCCTGGCTTTGCGCTCAGAAATTTCTCCTTGCTTGAGAAACCATATGGGATGCCAGGGATTGAATCTGAGTTCATCCTGGGTCAGCTACATGCAAGGCAAACGCTCTACCGTTGTGCTACCACTCTGGTCCTAAACCATAAAATTTTGTGGGATGGAGCAACAGCACAGCAAGTAGGGCATTTGCCTTGCATGTGACTGACCTGGATTTAATCCCTGGCATCCGACATGTACCACTAGCCTGCCAGGAGTGATTTCTGAACTCAAAGCCAGGAGGAACACCTGAGTACTGCCAGGTATGGCCCAAAAGACAAAATTAAAATAAAATCTTGCATTAACTTAATTCCATGAATTTTAGCATGATAGCCTTTGTATTCTTTGCTTAATTGTTTAATTTTGTTCTTTGTCTTAGTTACTAATGGAACAGTTAATTAAATGTATATTACAAAATATCTGAAGAATATTTTAATAAAATTTGTACAGTTTATTCATTGGGGGCCACACACATATGTGAAGGGGCCACTCTAAATCTCTGTGCTCAGAGGTCACACGTGATAGTGCTATGGGGTCCATACTAATCCAGGAATCAAATCCAGGCTCCCTGCATTAAAAATATGCATCAGTCCTTTAATTTATCTCTTTAGCATATTTATCTAGAGTTACTGTGAGTTAACTAGCCAATTTGTTTTTCAGTGGCTAGAGTTTAGTAACAGTTAATGCAAGTTAGTATAAGTTAATGCAAGTTAGTATATAATTACAAGTATAATCTATTTCATGTAACCCAATAACACATTTTGTTTCTATCAAATGCCATCATTCATCACATCAAGTTGATGTTACTATCTGAGTGTTTTGATTTTGTAATTACATTGGGATTAATGTGTAAACATGCATTACTTTATTTATTCTATGGGAATTCTAAGCATAAAGTATGAATAAATATTTGTGGACATATATGTTCAAAAATACATGTGCATTTTATAATTCAATAAAAGTCATTTTCAACACTAAAAAAATGAAATCTTGTATTTTTCATCACAGTGAATTAAGTCGAGATTTGAGTAAATTAAGTCAGAAAGTGAAAGACCAAGACCAAATGATCTCATTCATGCCTGGTATATAAGGAACCAAAGCAAGGGAACAAATAATAAAATGAAAATAATCAAATGGGGAAGAAAGGTGCAATCAAAGGTGCAATCACTGTAAAGTGGTGGAGAGATATTGGCATTTTGTTGGTGCTGTGACATCGTGCATAAAGCATAAGCACTCATAAAATTATAAGCTATAGCACCATAATTATCACCACTAGCATCAGATCAACACTAGGATCACCGACAGGAGCAGCAGCAGAAACATTACCATCAGATTCACAACCTTTACTATCACATCATCATTCCCAACATCATCATTTTCAATATTACTTTGTTTTAAAAAATATTTAATACTGGTGATAAATGTGTCAGGGTTTCTTCTTTGCTCTGCTGAATTACATGAAAATTAGTTTTAAAACTGATTCAAAAGAAATAGTACAACTGGGACGGCACTTGTCTTGCATTCAGATGACCTGAGTTTGATTCCCAGTATCTCCTATGATCCCTAGAGCTCCACCTCTTATCGAAGTTATCTAAAAATATTTTATAAAATGTAAGAATTATGCCATACACATTTTTACCTCCAGAAAAACAAACTTTTTGATTCTGGTAGTTTATAGGATTTTGGACTTTGTCTCTTCATCTGCTTGTTGAAAAGAAAATATTTTTCTCTATTTAGTCCTTTCCTTTTCTGCACAGATTATCCAGTCAAAAATCTCCTCGAAGAATTTTTTAGTTCTTAATATACAGTAGCAAAGGAAAAGTGCACTGTGTTCCATATATGGACAAATAAAACATAAATGGGAATTACATAAGTAAAGTGATCATCATGAAATATTAAATAAAAATAGAAAACATGATTTCACTCATATGTAAGCTATGAAGAAACATAGCAGGGGAATAGCTGATGTCCAAAGGCAGAGGAAGGAGAATCAGTCCTTTATAAAAAGCTTTCCACTGGGAATCATGAGGCTGGGGTGAAACAGTCTAGGAAATGACAATGAGAGAGGACAGTGGTTCCTCAGCATCAAAACTAAGTGCTGAAAGGAGGTCAAGCAACATGCATGACACTGTATTGGTGACAGTACAGTAGCCCACAGTGCCTAAAAGGGAAATGTCTAAATAAAAAGTTCCTGCAAAAGCAGGCTTTAAATAAAATAATAAAAAACGAATTGACACTTCTAAACATATATTTTCAGTAACCACATTTCAAACTACAGAAAAAATAAGAGAAGAGAGAGAAGTAGAAGGAGGAGGAGAAGAAGGAAGAAGAGGAGAAAAATGTCTGCCACAGAAGCAGGGAGTGGGCAAGGGAAACTGGGACACTAGTGGCAGGATATGTGCACTGGTGAAGGGTGTTGTAATTGTATGATTGAAAGTCAATTATGAATAACTTTGTAACTGTGTATCTCACAGTGATTCCTAAGTTATAAAATAAAAAAAAATCTATGCATCAAATGACTGCATCAACAACTGACCACCCAAATTTTTTGTAATTGCTATTTGACTTGAAGGAGATATTGATAGCAACACGGTAGTAGCAGGAGGAGATTTTAACATACATTTATCACTATTGGATAGGTCAGTATTTTACTAAAAACTCAGAAGGAAACACTGTCCATAAAGGAAAAAAATGAAAGAGATTGACTGGCTGACATATATAGAATGCTTCATGCCTTCAAAAGTTGAGTACATATTCTTCTTTAGTACACATAGAATATTCTCCAAATAGATTACATGCTCTCTAGACCATACCTTGTGGGTTGCAAAATATAGCTCCATAAAATAAAGAAGATATAAATCATGCCATCATGACCAAAGATCATTATAATTTTGAAAACAGAGGTTGATATCCAAAATATACAAAACATGTGTAGAGCTTAATAACATTAATAACAACCAAAAAATTCCATCAAAAATGGAAAAGAGATGAACAGAAATGTCCTCAGAGAATACATACAATGGGGCTTAAAGGTACATGAAAAAGTTCTGTGCATCAATCATCATCAGGGAAATGCAAATTAAACAAAATGAGAATCATCTCACACAAATAAGACTGCAACTCTCCCCCCAATAAAATTAAGTAATCAATGTTGACATGGATGTGGGGGAAATGAACCCTTATCAGCTGGTGGAGGATGTCAACTGATACATTTTTGGGGAAACAATATGGACACCTCAAAAAGCTAACAATTGAATTTCTGTATGGTAGCTCAATTTCCAGTTTTTGGAGAAATCTCCTTATCGCTTTTCATAAAGGTTGGACTACATGGCATTCCCACCAGCAGTGGATAAGAGTTCCTTTCTCTCCAAATCGCAGCAGCACTGCTTGTTCTCATTCTTTGTAATGTGTGCCAATCTCTGTGGTGTGAGGTGGTACCTCAGAGTTGTTTTGATTTGTATCTCCTTGATGATTAGTGATGTGGAGCATTTTGTCATGGGCCTTTGGCCATATGTCTTTCTTTTTGTCAGAGTGTCTGTCCATTTCTTCTCCCCATTTTTTGATGGGATTAGATGTTTTTTCTTGTAAAGTTCTGTCAGTGCCTTGTATATTTTGGATATTAGCCCTTATCTGAAGGGTATTGGGTGAATAGTTTCCCCACTCAGTGGGTGGCTCTTGTATCCTGGGCACTGTTTCCTTTGAGGTCCTATACCACTCCTAGGGTTATACCTTAGGAACACAAAAATACAATTAAAAAATTCCTTCCTCACACCTGTATGCATTGAAGCACTATTTACAATAGCCAGACTCTGGAAACAACCAAGATACCCTTCAACAGATGAGTGGCTAAGGAAACTGTGGTACATATACACAATGGAATATTATGCAACCATCTGGAGATGAAGTCGTGAAATTTTCCTATACATGAATGTACATGGAATCCATTATGCTGAGTGAAATAAGATGGAGAGAGATAGATGCAGAATAGTCTCACTCATCTATGGATTTTGAGAAAAATAAAAGACATTCTTGCAATAAATTTCAGAGACAAAAGAGAGGAGGGCTGGAAGTGCCAGCTCACTATATGAAGCTCACCACAAAGAGTGATGAGTGCAGTTAGAGAAATAACTACATTGAGAACTGTCACAACAATGTGAATGAATGAGGGAAGTAGGAAGCCTGTATTGAGTACAGGCGGGAGTGGGGTGGGGAGGTGGGAGATTCGGGACATTGGTGGTGGAAATGTTGCACTGGTGAAAGGGGTATTCTTTACATGACTGAAACTCAACCACAATTATGTTTGTAATCAAGGTGTTTAAATAAAGATGTTTTTTAATTTTATTTGAAGACAAAGATGTAAAGAAAGTACAAGGTGAAGTTTCAGTGGGAAGGCAAATCACCCATAAACAGAATTCTCAAAAGAAATTCCCTTGCTGACACCTTAATTTTGAATTTCTAGCCAAAAAAAAAACATTAAGAAAAATAAAACAAAACACATGCACAATTACTTTGTCTCTCAAGTCTCCAGATTTTAGTACATTGTAACATTTCTTAACAGTACACAAAGCAATCTAAAGCCACAAAATGTATGTAACTCCTTTAACATTAAAGGCTAGAGTATTAGTTGATCATAATACATTATTTCATTAAGGATGAGCCAAAGGAGCACAGCAAAGATGGTATTAGAGTGGCAATTGTTTGCATAGGCCCAGCAAAATATAGGACACATGGAAAGGAAAAGTCTTGGCCTATAACAAGGAAACCTTACCCCTGAAGTTTTCTGGCAGAAGACTAACTCTAGGCTCCAGGCATACTAGGTTGTACAACCCAAGTCATTGTCTGTAGTGCCAATACACTTTTTCACACAGTCACTGTTGTTGGTGTCAGGTTTCTGTAGCGAAGGATCCTGAAATATGTACATATCCAACATCAAAGTCAGGATGATGGGTGTCCTTTAGTTTCACTCACAATTAGAGGGTGATGCAGAGAGCTGGGTCCTGAAAGAAGGTCGTTGTTGTTGTCAAGTCCTCTGCGTGTTAAAGGGAAGTCTCTGTTGAATATGTCTATGCCAGAGCAGTGGTAGGGTTTTCCCTGGTACAGGATTGCTTTCAGGTGATGTAGTACAACAACCGTGGTTGTTGTTTTTTTGTTTTTTGTTTTTTTTTGTTTGTTTGTTTTTTGGGTCACACCCGGCAGTGCTCAGGGGTTACTCCTGGCTCCATGCTCAGAAATTGCTCCTGGCAGGCACGGGGGACCATATGGGACACCGGGATTGAACCGATGACCTTCTGCATGAAAGGCAAACGCCTTACCTCCATGCTATCTCTCCGGCCCCAACCGTGGTTGTTTTGTAGATAGTATCCCAGGTTCAGGGGCAAATGGACAATGTCCATTCTTCTGAGGCCTCAGCCAGGTCTTTATGACAATGTTCAGGGTGTAAGGTCTCAGTGCATTAAAGATTTGTGTGTTCCAATCTCTATTAGATAAGAACGTGTTTGTATATAATTTCCAATTTTAATGCGCCTATGAAAAGGAAGAACAATGCTACATGGCTTGATTGGTGCCTATGGGGACGCTAGAACAAGTCTAACAATCCCCTTGATTTGGTTCTAACATAAACTTTAAATGGAGGGACACTTCTACAGACTTCCTGATTAAACAGATAACAAAGAGAAGGACAGACAAAGCAAATAAGTAGAGGGGAAATTTTGAAATAGTGGGGTGGCATGTTAAATTCAGTGAACCACTTTGGTCTGTGATTGACCTGTATGGTATTGAAGGCAAAATGGGTAAATGGGGGGGAAGTAATGATTGGGACTGAGACAGTAAAGGCCTAGAAATGAGCTTTGTAGAGCAGTGTCAAGGGCACAATACAAGATGGATATTATGCATATATAAAATATATGCATAGAATACTATCAAGCCACTGCACGGTTTATAGAATGGAGACCAATGGAAAAATATTGCCAGTGACTGACCCAACACAACTCAGTGCTACATCTGCCTGCCCTCCTCACCATGTCCTGAGGCTTCCCCCCTACTCTAGAGGGGGAAGCCTGAGGACTCTACTCTAGTGGGGAGGGGACTGGGGAGGAGGGAAGGCAGATATCTGGCTTCCGGTTCCCCCATTGATTCTGAAGGCCAGCTCTTGCCAGGTATGGGGTTTTCGGAGCCCCAGTCCATAGGCCTTCTCCCTAATTTCAGGGGTGCTGGGAAGCTTGGCAGGCCCCCTGCCGTCCCCCTCTTTCTCCCCTGGACTCCAGACCATTCCGGGGTGCTGGCCCAGGTGGCCAGATGTGGGTGCCAGGTGGACTCTATAGGGGTTCTCAGGCTTCCCCCCCTACCTAAAGATATTAATTTAAAAAAAAAGAATTACTTCCATATTTCTCAGCAATTCTGTTTCTAGGTATCTACCTCAAAAGTCAAACTATTTTGCAAAGACATTTGTGCCACTTCTAGCATTTTCTACAGCAGCCAAAATCTGGAAAAAAAAACAAGTGTTCTAGAACAGATGATTGGATAAAGAAAATGGTATGAAAACCCAATGGAATCAGCTATAAGAAAAGTTAAAATTATGTGATTTGTCATTATGTTAATGATCACACATAATGAAGTCATCTAGAATAAAAGGAAGAATTACATAATTATCTCTCATATGTGTGACATAAAACTATAGTAAGTAAAACAAATAATCAAAGACAATAGAATGTAAGGACAGAACCACAGAACCTAATTTATCATGGTTGTGGCATGGGGAAAAAAGTTTGGAGAACCCTGGGACAATGGAGGTTTTGAAAGGGTGCATGATAAGATACTATTATGGGGCTGGAGTGGTGGTGTAGGCACAGGCATTAGGGTGCTTGCCTTGCACGTGTTAACCTAGGACAGACCTTGGTTCGATCCCCAGCATCTCATATGATCCCCCAAGCCAGGAGTGATTTCTGAGCTCAGAGCCAGGAGTAATTCCCGAGCATCACCGGGTGTGGCCCATAAAAAAACAAAACAAAACAAAAAAATATAAGATCCTATTATTATAATATTGTAAATCATAAATTTTAAAATTACAGAACAAAAACATAAATATTATAACAGAAGAAAAATTCAATCTCTAATGTCTGTATATGTATATAAGTGCCTATAATATCTGAAACTTTTCTAAAACATTACTTATTCCTTACTACCACAATGTTATTAATTCTTAAAATTAAAAACTAATTGCATGTGTTTTGCACTTACTGTGAAATAAAAGACATTTAATGAATAAAAAGATTCATATCTACTAGAACTTTCAAGATATAAGGACATCTTTTGTAACTTTCATAATTAACATCTTTTATTAATATCACATCTAAATAATTTTGGAAGGAGACATGTTGAATTTCACTGCCAATCACTAATTATATCATCTCATGTGGGAGAGACAAAAAGGATTTTAAAAAGTCAAATGTGATCTTCAAATATTTAAAGTATTTATGTGTTTGGAAGTGAGTAAAGATTTCCAGATATTTTTTTTCAAATTAGAATTCTATTGATTACTATTTTATTCAGGAAAAAGTAGCATAACTTTTGTTGTGGTTTACAACAAAGAATAACCTATAAGAAAAATAGAATATACTTGTATAGGAAAGCAAATATTTTTAATGTTATTCAGTTACAGTAATGAGAAAATCAATAATCTAAAGGTATTCAATATCTAAAGGCATGCAAAATACTGAATTTTAGTTTATAAATACATCCCTCCCCAATATATAGAATGTAAATTCCAAAAAATGGTGTAAATGTGGCTTCTCTAAAAATCCAACCCTGCAGAGTGCCTAGATTTGGAAATAGGATGGACAAAGGAGCCAAACATGCACAGTGCGGTTGACTTGGCAGGTTCAGCCGCCAAACAGAGCATCTGCCCCCACTTCTTTGTACATCAACATACATGAGCACTGCTTGCCAGGTCTGTTAAGTGTGGCTCTAGGACAGAAGTGAGATGGGGAGACAATAGGGACAATCAGTATGGCCTGTGGTTAGTCATGGCACTGTGTTCCCCAGGCAGTAGATTCACTTGCACATTGGATGATGCAAGATTTCATCCAATATTCAAAGTGCGTGCAAGGACAAGTGAACATCTTCAAGTGATCTTCAAGTATATATTTTTACTCAGCAAGAATAAGCATAGTCATGAGATTTAGAAAATGTTGATAATTTTAAGTTTTCCATGCAAATAGGACATTAAGTTCCAGAATTATGTTGGTATTTATGACTTTAAGGGAAAGTTGTAATGGTAGCTGAATGAACATTTTCCTAATAAAGGATCATTTTCTAGATGAAAATTAGCACAAGAGAGGTGAGGGATTTACCACTATAAGGATTCATGAAGCATCTTTTTAGTCTTTATGAATAAGGCATAGTCCCCGTACTCCAAAGATATTCATAAGTAAACTTGATGTATTTCCAGTCTCCCTCAGTTAAAATTAAGATCAAAACACTAGTTGTGTAAAGGCGAAGGAAGTAACAAAAATGTATCTCAAGGATAGAGAACATTTTTTGCAAGCCTAAGACTACAAGTTCAATCCCAGCATGGACCCCCATCTTGAATGTGTCCCTCATTATATTGGCATTAGGATATCCAGAACACAACAACTGTGTGCCCACTAGCAAACACCTAGTGTGGAAGCACTACAACCAAGGGTACATAGCTTCTAGTTATTGCAAGGACAACAACAAATGGGAGGGGAAGTAGAACTATGAAATAAGTACAAATTACAGGACAGAGAGATAGTACAGCAGGGAAGTCGTTTATTTTCTGTGTAACCAACCTGGGTTTGATTCTTGGCATCCCATAAGGTCCCTGAGTCTGCTCAGAGTGATCTTGAGCACAAAGTTGTGAGTAAGCTCTGAGCATCATCAGATGTGTTCCAAAACAAACAGCCCTGATTAGTTGATAGACATTCACAGTCACTATGTTAATTTAAAATTCCCAATTTTAGGACTGGAGCAATAGTATAGTGGGAAGGGCTTTTTCCTTGACAGTTTTGATTTCTGGCATCTCATTTTGTCTCCCAAACTTGCCAGAAGTTACTTCTAGGCACAGATCAAGGAATGAGCCCCAAACACGACCAGCTCTGGCCCCTAAAAAAATTATTATTGTTAAAATTATTTTCTCCTTTATAAAAATTCTGGGAGATAGATACATTTTCTACCATTTTAGAAATGAACAGACTGAAGTTCAGCATATATGATGTAATCTCATCCTGTTATTAGAATTGTTATGATAGACTCAGGATGCTTTCAGGCCACTCTGATTTATGTGTATGTACTTTTTATTATTCCACAATATTCTCTAACAAACATGCAGAACAAGTCATATTTGCTGCATAGGATCTGTCACACATTAATGATAGGATCATCTATGAAAGGAAGTTCATATAATGAGTCATCTATAAGACGAAGTGAATGTACTATGAAGTTATTTATCTGAAATAACAGTGATAATTATACTCTCCCTTGAGCATTTAATAGTGCCTTTATTTAGCTTTTGTTCAAAGTTTGTTTCCTGTATAATTTTCTAAAAGTACAAAATAAGCCTATTTCTTAGAGACTATGATATAGAAGTTATTTCAAAACACCCATAAAGATTTAGTGTCCTGTTGCAAAGAAAATTTTAAAAACTTTATGGGGCCAGAAAGATAGCGCAACAGTAGGGCATTTACCTTGCACATGGCTGACCAAGGACAGAACACAGTTTGATCCCTGATATCCAATATGTTCCCCAAGCCAGGAGCGATATTTGAGTGCACAGCCAGGAGTAACCCCTGAGTGTCACCAGCTGTGCTCCTCCCCCCAAAAAAATTGAAAACTCTAAAAGTCAATTGTGAAAAATAAGTAATGGCACAAGTGCTGAGATATTAAAAAATAATTTGAAAAAAAATAGAAAATTTTCCTCTATGGCAAGAAAGCTTATAGTCAAAATAGAAACAATTTACATAAACATATTTAAAAAGGGTGATCAGGGGTAGGAGTCAGGATTAGGACCCGAGTTTGATCCCTGGGACCACATGATTCCCTAAGCATGATAGGACACAGCCTTGGAGGCCCCTGACCACCACTTGCTGTGACTGGGATACCTCAGAGCACAGTGGGATGATCCCCACCATCACTGGAACTGAGCAGGGAATTTCCAATGGGGCTCCAGAGCCTCATGGACATTACTTTGAATGCCACAATGAAAGTGTGAGCAATGGACATGGAGAAATAATTTACATAAATATTAATGGGAGCAATATTGAGCATACTTTTATGTAAATAAGATTTTGTTTCGGTGATTTAAAACTTTTGCTATAAAAAATAAAAATAAAATTATCAGTAAAAGAAATAGACAAAATCTATAAACAAATAAGAGAAGGAAAAGTTAAGGAGTTGGAAAACAGTATAATAGATAAGATACATGGCTTGATGTGGCTGACCTAGGTTCAATCCCCAGCAAGCTATGTAGTCTCGTTAGCAGTGGCAATGAGTTCTATGACACTGATAACTGAATATAATAACATTATAAGCATAAATTACTGTGAGAAATGATTTATGAAACTGAATGGAATATTATCTGCTAAAGAGTGAGATCTCTTTCAGAAATCTAAATAGAATCCTGAGCAGTGAGAAGGTAAACTGTATTTGAGCTCACGAGAGAACTCTGATACAGGTAAAAAAGAGGTTGACTTCTTCAGTGCATTTTGGTGAAGAATAAAAGGAGGAGGAATAACTAAAGAAAATTTAAAGATTACTAATGCTATAGAAGGAAATTTGAAAAGGTGATATCCCAATTCCCTGTGAAAAAAATGACAAAAGGGAGAGAGGAGACACTGTGGGGCTGAAAGACATGCTACACAGTCCACTTCTAATATTAGTCATTTCTGATGTAGGTTCTGATGTATCTTAATAGATTATCAGGGGAGTGAAGATTGTAAAAAAGTAAGTTTCATCCCCTATATTGAAAACTATACCCATATAAAGTATGGATGATTATTTTTAGAACACAAAATTTCAAGTTCCTTAGAAATGTGTGTGTTATTACACACAAATATTAGGCCTACCACTACTCACCCCCAACATGGTAATAGTTCTTGAACAAATGTAGATGTATGGCTTAACTTTAGATTTATGAAAGATCTATGCGCCATCCTTCTCTTCCTATTACTCCCTGAATTCTTCCTTAGCAAGAAGTCCACAAAGCCAAAATGAGACTAAAACATAGGGTTCCTGTTAACTTTTTTCTGGCAACTAAGCCCTCATGGTTGCCAACCTAGAGGCCTTCATCTTGTCCTCAGAGCCAGAGTAGGCCTTCTCAGCAATATGAGCAGAGCATTTTGTAGGAACAGATAAAGAATAAAATCTTAAGGACTATAACATCCCTAACTGTGAGGGGCCAAAATGATAGCATAATGACAGGGCATTTGCCTTTTACACTCTTAGCTGGGACAAACCTGAATTTTATTCCTTGCATCCCATTTGGTCCTCTGAGCCAGCCAGGAGCGATTTCTGTGTGCAGAGCCAGGAGTAAACCCTGTGCACCACTGGATGTGGCCCCCCCAAAAAATATATAAATCAGTGAATGACAATGGTCAGTATCCCTAAAAAAATGAATCTATAAGTACTGGAGCACTAGTACAGTGAGTAGGGCTCTTGACTTGTATGTAAACAACACTGGTTCAACCCCAGGCATCACATGTTTCCCCAAGAATAATCCTACCAAGAATAATCCCATGTACAGAATGAGGAATAAGCCTAAAAACTGCAGGATGTTGCCCCAAAACAAAATAAACAAAAAGAAACATGCCTAACCTAAGTTCATTGTTGTACTGTTTACTACAGCCAATATCTGGTAACAACCTAAGTGACTAATGATAGATTATTAGATAAGGAAAACATGGTATTTCAAAACAAGAGAATACTACATGATATTAAGAAAAAGATGAAATCTTGCTTTTTCTATGATGTGGGAAATAGGAGGGTATCATACTTTGTGAAACAAGCCAGGTAAAACAGAGGAATACTATGTGTGTGGAATATATAGAAACAAAGCAAGCAAAGAGGCAACAAAAATAAATGTACAAAAATGTAAATACTTAGATTGACCATAGAATTGAGATTATTATGGGGGGGGAGGAATGTCTGAGAGGATCCAGTGGTCTGTGGTGGAAGGATATTGGAATTCTGTGGTGGGCATGGTGTGGTAAAATTGGACTCCTAACATATAAAAATATTTATAGTCCTAATCCAATGCTATCTCAATAAAAATATTTTTAAAACTGGAATGCTTGGGCCAGAGAGATAGCACAACGGTAGGGTGTTTGGTTTGCACGCAGCTGACACAGGACCGATGGTGGTTCCAATCCCGGCATCCCATAGGGTCCCCCGAACCTGCCAGGAGCGATTTCTGAGCGCAGAGCCAGAGTCACCCCTGAGTGCTGCCGGGTGTGACCCAAAAGCAAACAAACAAAAAAGCAAAAGCAAAAACTTTTTTGAATGCTTAACAAGGCAGAAGTATAAAGAATAAAAATGGCAACATAGAGAATTCAAGACCTATAGATCACCACAAAGACAACGAATGAGTTGGGGAGATAAATATCAAAATCAACTTGTACATAATTGTCTATTGCAGCCCCCAAATCACTATAAGAATATTATTTTATGAGAATAAAAAAGGTTGGGCTGGAGCGGTGGTGCAAGCGGTAGGATGTTTGCCTTGAACTAGCTAACCTAGTCCCATATGGTCCTCCAAGCCAGGAGTGATTTCTGAGCGTTTAGCCAGGAGCAACCTCTGTGCGTCACTCGGTGTCGCCCCCCCCCAAAAAATAAAAAGAATTAAAAAAATTGATGATAGAAGTAGCTTATTAGCAGTGGAAAACCACTATGACACTGTCTGCTGCCTACTGACCAAGTTTCCTAGAAAATTGTTGAAGAGTATTTTCTTGTTTCACTTCCTATTCTCTTGACTTTGTTCTGTCCCGTTGGTGTGAGAGTTGTCTTAGCCCCCACACACATCTGACAAGATATATAAAGGACTTTTAAAAATGAACGACAACAATAAAAACTACAGAGATAAAAGATAAATACCCACTTCCTCAAAAAAATGCATGCAAACAGAAAATAAGTTTAAGAAAACATGTTTCTCATTACATAACCAGATAAATGTAAATAAAAATGAAGAATATAATCTCAAACCAGTGATAATGAGTCACGTCACAAAAAATAAAAAACAATCTGAACATGATTGTGGAAAAAAGACCCCCATACACTGCTGGTGGGAATGTCAATAGATTCAAACTCTTTGCAAAATCACATTGAAATTCCTCAAAAAAAACAAACAAACAGGGGCCGGGCGGTGGCGCTCGAGGTAAGGTGCCTGCCTTACCTGCGCTAGCCTAGGAGACGGACCGCGGTTCGATCCCCCGGCGTCCCATATGGTCCCCCAAGCCAGGAGCGACTTCTGAGCGGATAGCCAGGAGTAACCCCTGAGCGTCACCGGGTGTGGCCCAAAAAAACCAAAAAAAAAAAAAAAAAAAAAAAAAAACAAACAAAAAAAGAACCAAAACACTAAGAATTGAGCTCCCATGTAACCCAGCAATTCCACTCTTTGGCATCTATGAGAAGGGCCCCAAACTCTATTCAGCAAGACGTTTATGCTTCTATGTTCATTGCAACATTATTCACTATAGTGAAATCTGAAAACAACCTAAGTGTCTAAGAAACTAAGTACATATGCATCTATGTGTGTATAATGTATATATGTACAACTACGTAATATACATAGAATATGACTGCTTTAAGAAAAAATGAAATAATGCGATTTTCTGCTACATGAATAGGTCTAGAGAATAGGATGCTTTCTGAAGTTAATTAAAAGGCGAGAAATGGGTACAGAATGAACTTTCTCATATGATATATATTAAAAAAAAAAACAGTAAAAAAACAACAAATGGTCAAAGGCAACAGAACCTCAGAACTGTTCCACAGAAATGAGTTTATCATGGTGGCAGAGACAGGGGAGCAGAACAGAGGGAGCTGTAGAAGATTCTCTAAGATCATGTAAAGGAAAGCAGACACTTGTGGGAGTTGTAGTGTAGAATATTTCATGAAAATCTATTATTAACAGTATTGTAACAAACTAGTTAAATTTAATCAAAAATAGAAAAAGGAATAACAATAGAACCAAATGCTTTTAAAATCTACATAAAGAATAATAAAATCATGAATAATTTTCAACTTCTTATTAGAATCAGTGCCTCACATAAAATAGTGTAAGAAGGGACTTTACATACTATCAAATTCTGGGCTGGTGATATGGTACAACAGTTAGTGTGTATACCTTGCACACAATCAACCCTATTTTTTTTATTTCGGGCCACACCCATTTGATGCTCAGGGCTAAGTGCTCAGAAATTGCCCCTGGCTTGGGAGAACCATATGGGACACCGGGGGATCGAACCTTGGTCCTTCCTTGGCTAGCGCTTGCAAGGCAGACATCTTACCTCTAGTGCCACCTCGCCGGCCCCAATTAACCCTAGTTTAATCCCCTGTTTAGTCATCTGATCCCTGCCAGGAGTGATCACTGAGTATAGAGCAAGGAGTAAGACCTGAGCACCACCAGGTGTAGCCACAAGCAAACAAAATAACCAAAACAAAACATAAAAACTATTATCAAGTCATCCCAGTTCTTCCTTAGTAGAAGCTCCATAACATATTACTTAATAATATTGTATACATTATACCTCAATTTCCTATATTTTAAAATGCTTAGTCTTTTCAGTATATTTTTATTCAGTTACATAGATTTTATCCAAATCAACAAAGGTCTACTTAATACATACAAACTAAAACAGAAACACATACAAAATAAGTTAAAAGGAAAAATTATATAGAATAGTTGATCTTTTTATAAACTATACATTTTGGATATACTGAAAATATTAATATATATACTTAGGTAATCTAATAAAATAGTCTATAAAATAAATATAGACTTAGCGCATGTTTTTATGCTACAGCATTTGCATTTGAGCACAATATAACATTTATATTTCAAATGGTATGCAAAACACATCATTCCTAAACATTTCCTAAAATATGAAAGAAGAAAGTGATAAAGAAATTGCATTAAATCTGAGATATGTTGTTACATATTGGCATGTTCAAATGAATTTAGAAAAATTAAATCACTATTGAGTTTTGCTAAGCTCCATATAAGAATCACTGTGCTTTCTATTTTTTTATCTCATGTGATATGAGAAAAATGAAACTCACGTGTTTATTAACTTAAGCTGAGTATAATATAACTGTCAAAGAGTTATTTGATGTCCAGTAAGCTTTCTGAGTTTTATAAAACCTTCCTTCTCTCTCTGAACAAGCAAGTGGTGTTTTGCCAGCACAGAACAGAACTTGAACAGGGGGCAGATTGAGTTTGGTTCTAAACTTAGAGCACACAAATCTGAGTGACTGCCAAGCCCGCTGAAATGTGTTTTCTCCAATCTTCTTAAAGTGCATGAAAATTTTAAAGAAAAAAAAATAACCTAAAACCTCCTATTGTGAGCTTTCTCATACTATTGAATACTTCTTATATTTAAAACGACATTGTGTTTACCAAGTGTTAGTCCCAGTATATTCCAATATTTATAGCTTTCCAAAAATCATCTTACCATTTTCAAGCTTTTGAAGCTATGCAATTTTATTTAGCTATAGACTCGATCGTTCTTAGGCTTGTGTTCTTAAAATTAATCTCTTTTTAAAATAAAGAAGCAAGAAGTAAATCACAGAAATATTTATATTAAAACATAATATATAATCAATAACCTTGCGATTTCTGATCAGACCAGTGTCTGAGATGATTCACTGACGTCTTGAAGGGGGATGGGAAAGTATTAGTGGAATCAACAGATTGATCCAGACATATGGAAGGCATGGAAGGCGACTGCGTGTGGGAGCAGGGAGAGAAAGGACATGCAAAACAAGGTGCTGTGTCGATCAGTTCACTCACTGCCAATAAATTGAAAAACATGTCATGGAGAATTTACCATTTAAATGGGATGACATTTAAATAACTCCTTTTGTTCATGTTTTTGAGACTTCTCTATAAATATAAAACAGTATGATTTATCCTGCATATTCTTTCTATTCCTTAAAACCTTTTTCACCTAATTTCAGATCTTAATCTTTTGCAAACTATATTAGGAATATTAGTGAATCAGAAAAGATAAAAAGTTAAATCTTCAATAATAAAGTCCTTTATTATGAATATAATTTTGTTGCGAGGATTATGCTGAAAGGTTATTTACATCTATATTTCATTTATTAGTTATAATTTTAATTGGTAAAATATATTTCTCTATGTTCATTTCTGTAATTTCAATCATTGATACTTTCACATTTTGAGTTTTTCCCAAATTCAAAGTATTATATCTGAAGATAATATTTACATAGGTTTGACTAAATCTTTTTTTTATATTTAAAAATAGTTTTATTGTGACCAATGTGAATTACAAATCTTTCACAGTAATATTTAAGATACATAGTGACATTGAATCAAGAGTATTTCCACCACCAGTGTTGTCCTCTCTCCACCCCTGTTTCCAGCATTCCTCTCCTTTGCCACTAGACTGCTAGTATAATTGGTCCCTTGTGTGTATAACTTGTAGATCAGGTATCGACTCTGCTATAGTTGACTTTGGTTTTGGTGTTTAAGTCTGAGCATTTTTTTTTGTTTGTTTTTGGGTCACACCTGGCTATGCTCAGGGGCCACTCCTGGCTGTCTGCTCAGAAATAGCTCCTGGCAGGCACGGGGGACCATATGGGACACCGGGATTTTTTTTTTTAATTTTTATTTTTAATTATGAGAACAAGGGTGCAAAGTAAGAGGACAAGGTAAAGTTACAGTGGAAGGACAATCACCCATAACATAATTCTCAGAAGTCCCCTTGCTGATATCTTAACTTTGAAATTTCAGCCAAAGAACATTAAGTTAAATAAGACAGAATCCATGTACAATTACTTTGTCCCTCAAGTCCCCAGATTGTAACACATTATAATATTTCTTAACAGTACACAAGGCAATCTAAAGCCATAAAACTTATGTAACTCCTTAAACATTACAGGCATAGTATTTTCTTACATTTCCATATACATGCATATTAGCTTAAGTTAACCTCAAATTTTAAGTGAGTTCTTTTTAAGGATTAGAGTCAAAGGAGCACAGTAAGAATGGTGTTAGAGTGGCAATTGTTGTTTGCATAGGCCCACCAAAATATGAGGGACATGGAAAGAAATAACCTTGGCCTAAGTACAAAGAGACCAGACCCCTGAAGTTTCCTGGCACAAGACCAAGTCTAGGCTCCAAGCAAGCTGGATCGTCCAATCCAATACATTGTCTGTAGTGCCAACACATTTTTATTTTTCACACAGTCTCTGTTGTTGGTAAAATGTTTCTGTATTAAAGATCCTGGAATCTGCATATCTTACATTGAAGTCAGGACGTGGAGCATCCTCTCCTTTCACCTCACAATCAAAGGGCAATGCAGGGAGCCCTGTCCTGTAAGCAGGTCATTGTTGTTGTTAAGTCTTCTCAGTGTTAAGGGAAGTCTCTTTTGAGCAGGTCGAAGTCTGAGCAGTGTAGGTCTTCCGTGGTAGAGGATTGCTTCCAGGTGATGTTATAGACCAGCCTGGATGTTTCGTGGATGGCTTTCCTGGTTCAGGGGAGAATGGAATATGCCCTTTCTTCTGAGGTCTGTGCCAGGTCGTTATGTCAATGTTCAGGGTGTAAGGTCCCTTTGCACTACAAGGTTTGTGTGTTCCAATCTCTATTAGATAGGATTTTATTTGTATTTATATTATTTTCCCATTTTAATGTGCCTATGCAAATAAGAAGCAATGCCACATGGTGTTATTGGCACATATGGGGGCCATAAGAACAATTACAATGATTCCATTGACATGATTCAATCATAAGCATTAAACTGGGGGACTCTTCCACCAAAATTCCTTGTTAAACAGCTCAAAAAGAGAAGATAAAAAGTGGTTAGAATCATCACTGTATAAGACAACATTTAGTAAGAATTATAGCTGTCAGAGAAAAAACACAAAATATTCTAAAGAAATACGTGTCCATTTTATGTATCTTGAAACAGTTTGGGGTTGTCACACACAATGCACAGCTTTGGACTGTGATTACGATTCTACACTACTGAAGTTAAAAAGAGTAAACTAGGTTAGTGATGATTGAGAAGGGGTTAGAGAGTTAAAGAGTAAAAAAGAGCTTTGTAGGGGTGTGGGAAAGGGGAGAATACAAAATAAACATTCTGTATACGGAAAACATCACATAAGAATAAGGAATATTCTGAATACATGAAATACATGAAGTATTTCATGAAGAAATACATGAAGAGCCGAGCCTCTGTAGTTTTTGGCTGCCTAGGGTGGAATTTCTCACCCCCTCCCCCCAAGGCCCGATTAACCAGGCGTGGCCCTGAAGACCCGCCTGGTGTGGGGGGAATCAAGCTCTCCTGGACAAAGTGGTCAGCCCAGGGGTCCTATGGCTAGCTGTCCTGCCCAGAGCCCCCAACATACCAGGCAAACACACCAAGAAATCCTGGCATTCGGAGTGTTCTGGGCCCAGCCGAGCCTCTGTAGTTTTTGGCTGCCTAGGGAGGAATTTCTCCCCCCCTCCCCCCAAGGCCCGATTAACCAGGCGTGGCCCTGAAGACCCGCCTGGTGTGGGGGGAATCAAGCTCTCCTGGACAAAGTGGTCAGCCCAGGGGTCCTATGGCTAGCTGTCCTGCCCAGAGCCCCCAACATACCAGGCAAACACACCAAGAAATCCTGGCATTCGGAGTGTTCTGGGCCCAGCCGAGCCTCTGTAGTTTTTGGCTGCCTAGGGAGGAATTTCTCCCCCCCTCCCCCCAAGGCCCGATTAACCAGGCGTGGCCCTGAAGACCCGCCTGGTGTGGGGGGAATCATGCTCTCCTGGACAAAGTGGTCAGCCCAGGGGTCCTATGGCTAGCTGGGTTTGACTAAATCTTATGTTCATTATTAACGTAGCTATACAGTTAGCAGTTTAAACAAAATTTGGCATTGGTGGTGGGAATGTTGCACTGGTGAAGGGGTATGTTCTGTGTATGGCTGAAATCCACTACAATCCTGCTTGCAATCATGGTGTTTAAATAAAGATTTTATTTAAAAAAATAAAACAAAATTTGGATTCAGAAGTTTAAATTTATTATCTAATTCTTAAAATTTAAGTGAAGCGAAAGACTATAAACTGATATTGTATTCCATGTTATTCAATTGTACCATGGATATAAGCTTGGAATGCTTTCTCAATAATTAATGAATGACCAATTTTAAAATTATATCACAATTTGGTATAAAAGCTATATTTCGTGAATTTCAGAGGCTGCTCCTTCTACTGTTTGAGCAACTGGCATATACACTATAACATATACTATTTTTTATATTTGATATCATTGGTATCCAACATACACCTAGATCTCAACATCAGCCATCCTTTCCTTCTGAAACTACTCTTCAAATGTAAATTCTAGAAATTACTAAAGAGATGAGTTTAATCTCCCACAATGACTGCTGATATGTTTGTTTTGCATCTACCTTATCCATGTTTTGCTTCACTTATTAGAAATTGTTTATGAAGATATTCAGAATATATACAGTAGAGCTGAAGATTCAAATAGGAGGAATAACAGGTAGAGAACTTGCCTTGAATGCAGCTAATCTGTTTTAGGTCCCCAACACCCCACGCCTTACCAGGAATGATGCCTGAGGGCAGAGTCAGAAGCAAATGCTGAATGCAGCTGTATATAACCCAATACAAAACAAAATGGGTATAAACAGCCTTTTATATCTTTCTGGTGAGCTAGTTAATTTTTTAAATTACTTAGAAATATCTTAGCTATTTCATTTAATTTTTATATATTTTTGTTCCATGTTCACTTTGTTATTTAATAACAGAACAATTTACTTTTATTTTATTGGGGGGCTTGGGCCATATCTGGCAGTCCTCAGAGGTTACTCCTGGCTCTGTACTCAGAAATGACTCTTGCTGTCTTGGGGGACAATATGGGATGCCAGAGATCAAACCTGGGCCCATCCTGTGTCAGCTGCATGCAAGGCAAGCACCCTACCAATGTGCTATTGCTCTAGCCCAAACGATGAATATTTTTAAATGTCATATTTCAGCATGGCTAAAATGCCAAAGTATTGTGTTTTATGGCAATATAAGAATTACATTATAACATTCCAACTAGCAATGTATTTCATTCATGCATCCAATTCTTATTAAGCAAATCCCATGCTCAAGAATTCAGCTATATGAGAAATATTTTAAAAAAAACACTCCTAGTACTTGGGTTGGATACATCTTGTCATGTAAATTAATTTCAGTACTTTAACCCGAGGATTATATCATTAATTATTCTTTATTTTGGTTTTTGACCACACCCATCAGTGCTCATGGCTTACTCCTGACTGTACTCAAAGATCATGCCTGAGAGAACAAAAGGGACCATATGAAGTGCTGATGATCTAACCATGGTCAGATTCCTGAACAAGTAAGAGCCAAGCCTGAGAATCAATGCATTTTCCATACTGCATTTCATCTCCTTTGAGATCTCTGCTTCTTAGAAATGCTTTTTTTCAAATGGATATAAGTAACCTAAAAAAGAATTTGTTCATAAACTCTACAGACTGTACTATTTGACAGAATAGCAAGTTGATTTATACAGAAGAAATAGACATTTCAAATGAAATAGATTTGTATCATTGTCATTGGATCCACTGGCACCAACATGTATTTTTTTTTTTTTTTACTGATTTTAAAGGTATCATTAGACATAACTGCCTGTTAAGTGAGTTTATGTTCTTTGTCTTTTCTGGGCTGTTGTGCTACAAAGATGGTAAGGATGATAAGCAGAAAGTGATGAAATACTGATGTCATCCTCCATGTTCCCATGTCTCCACATTTTCACAGAGAAAATAGGAAGCATATCTTTCTTCAAATTATTTCTCAAAAAATTTTTAGACTTTAACATACACGTGACAATACAATCATAAAAGAAAATAAAAATATAAAACCTTACATTTATAAGTTTATATATGATATACATGACTATAAATTTCTCCTGGTTTTTCATTAATATATTTTACAGATCTAAAACTAAGCTTCAACAAAGCTAATTAAATTATGTAGACTAAAACAAAAATTAAAATAACAATTTATTATTTTCATTGATTTATGCAATTTTATTGAAGAAAAATAAATTGATTACTGGCCGAACTATTAGTTAATCACTCATTCATTGACAACTTGCATTGCTTATTCAGTGCTATATTAAACAGTGTATTTGGAAGATAGATGAATAGTTCCAAGCTTCCTAACAATTTAAGTGAAAATTACAAAATATTCGAGATTCTATTTTGGAGTACAAAGAGTGTTTGACTTACAATTTTCACTCTCTAGAACAAGAATAGATCATTTCTTTATTGAAATGCATAAAATACATCACATTTTCTGTTCTGCCGATGCTATGGATACATGATCAATTCTAGCCACCTTAGTAATGAGCAACAAGTATATCATGTAGCCTCCAGTCTCTAGCAGTGGAAGAATTACACAGAATGGATGCCAATAAGCAATGCTGCTTCCTTGGATGCGATCATTCAGCCCCACCCAGCTCCACCTCAGATGGCTTCTTCAGCATGATAGAAAGGAGTGAGGATGATTTTTCCAGGTTAGTGGTTTGAAGCCAGCCCCAAAATAAAGGTAAATTGTAATGCTCCTTAAAATAAAAACCAGCAATTGAATTGAAAATTGGGAATGAAGTATAAACATAAGTAAAAGAAATGGAAGCCTTTCTCTCAAAATGCTTTAATGACCCAATTTATATTAATCAGGTCATAAAATGTGTTTTAAATGTGTCAAAAGCAGCAACTTTATAACAAGTTATTTTCAACACCTAACATATTCATGGTTTTCAAATATTTAAGACTCATTAAGTGTCAATCACAATATTAATTCCTTCACCAGCGCAACATTCCCACCACCAGTGCCCCTCCACCTGACTTTTCAACTTCTGCTTGTATTTGAGACAGACATTCTACTTCTCTCACTCATTAAGATTGTCATGACAGTTGTTAGTGTAGTTATTTCCCTAACTGCACCACTACTCATATTGTGAGCCAGCCCTTCCGGACCTCATCTCTATAGTCTCTGGGTGTTATTACAATAATGTCTTTTATTTTTAAAAACTCATTGATAAGTGAGACTATTTGTGTCTCTCTCCCTCTAATTTATTTCACTCAGCATAATAGTTTCCATGTCTGTCCCTGTATAGGAAATTTCATGACTTCATCTCTCCTGACAACTGCATAATAGTCCATTGTGTATCTGTACCACTGTTTCTTAGTCATTCATCTGTTGAAGGGCATCTCGGTTGTTTCCAGAGTCTGGCTATTGTAAATAGTGCTGCAATGAATATTGGTGTGAGGAAGGGATTTTTGAATTGTATTTTGTGTTCCTAGGGTATATCCCTGGATCATATGGGAGCTCAATTTCCAGTTTTTGGAGGAATCTCCATATTGTCTTTCATAAGGGCTGGACTAGATGGCATTCCCACCAGCAATGTATGAAAGTTCCTTTCTCTTCACATCCCCGCCAGCACTGATTGTTCTTGTTCTTTGTGCTGTGTGCCAGTCTCTGTGTTGTGAGATGGGTACATTGTTTTGATTTGCATCTCCTGATGATTAGTGATGTGGAGCATTTTTTCTTGTGTCTTTTGGCCATTTGTATTTCTTCTTTGAGGAAGTGTCTGTTCATTTCTTCTCCTCACTTTTGGATGAAGTTAGATGTTTTTTTCTTGTTAAGTTCTGTCAGTACCTTGTTTATTTTCAATATTAGCCCTTGTCTGATGGGTAATTGGTGAATAATTTCTCCCATTCTGTGGATGGCTTTTGTATCCTAGGCACAATTTCCTCTGAGGTGCAGAAGCTTTTCAGCTTAATATATTCCCACCTGTTTATCCTGTTTATCTCTGCTTCCACTTGTTTGGAGAATGCTCTTTTCTCCTTGAAGATGTCTTTAGTCTCAATGTCATGTAGTGTTTCACCTATGTATTGTTCTATATACCTTATGATTCCAGGTCTAATATCATGGTCTTTAATCAATTTGGATTTGATCTCTGTGCATGGTGTTATATGGGGGTCTGAGTTCCCATTTTTTTAAGTGGCTAACCAGTTGTGCCAACACCACTTGTTGAAGAGGCTTTTCTTGATGAGCTTCTCTTTTAATCCCAAGAAAAACACTTTGACTCTTCCCTTTAATTCAGAGTTCATTTCACCCCTTTCCAATCTCATTTCCTATGTCAATCATGATAGATTTTCTGGTACTCTTTAAATAAGTTTTGATCATTTATCTTTTTGTTTTTTGGTTTTTGGGCCACACCTGGTGATGCTCGGGGTTACTCCTGACTATGCAAATTGGTCCTGCTCAGGGGACCATAAGGGACACCAGAGATAAAACCCAAGTCCACCCTGGATCAGCAGCATACATGGCAAACACCCTACCACTGTGCTATCGCTCTGGTCCCTTGGTCATTTATATTAGACCCTTTCTCTTTTCTCCTGCAATATTCTTTCAAAATATTTAGTAGAACTTGTACCTTTCTTTTATTTGTTCATCTCATCTCCTCCAAGAGGCCTTTGCTTTCTCCTCCTTAATAAAATGTATTGTACTAATTCCATCACTGAATTCTCCTTTATCCTGCTTTTGTTCTCTCAATAGATTAAATTGTACATCACATAACTTTATTTATCTGATTAGTTTTATTTGCTTACATTATAAAGTAAGAACATAAAGACAGAGAATTTGTATCAGAATTATATTTCCAAGCACTAGAAAGTGGCTCAAAATAGTGAATTCAAAAAATATTGTAAAATTGATTCATTAAAAATATCCAATGATACTAAAATAGCATTATCACTACCAGATGATGGCACATAAACATATAAAGATAACTAATACATGTCATAATAATTTTCCTGGAAATTTTAATAGTTAAAAACAATAAAGATTCTAACAGGATAATATATCACAAAAGAGGCAATGACTTAAAATAATAAAATTAATTGGGTTTTTTTTTACCATTTCTCCTTGATAATTTTTTCAGTGTAAATATTCTATTTGAATGTTTCAAAATGCTTATTAAGATGGAATTTTTTTCTAGTAGGATAGTCACTATTAAAGCATTATGGTTTATTGGGGCCAAACTAATAACAAAATTAGTAGGGTGTTCATTTTGCATGTAGCCAGCCTGAGTTCAATCCCCAGAACTTTATCTGGTGCCCTGTGCCCACCATGAGTGATCCCTGAATACAGAGTGAGCCGTGAGCACTGAACAGTATATCCTCTTACAAAATAAACAAATAAATCATGGTGGATAAGCCATCAGTCAATCATCTTCTATTTTCCTGGTGTATAATCTTAACCTCAACTTCAAGCTCAAATATGTTTAAAATAACAAATTATTATAATTTTTGACTTAATTGAATTTGTATAAGTATGAATCCTGGTAAAGTTTATGCACCTATACTGTATTTGCTACAAAATTAAAACATTATTTTCACTTAGGGATTCAATAAAACAAGATCTCACTGATTCTTTACCTTGAAAGTTCTCAGAGCACATATTTCACCTTGAATTTAATTATTGTATGCACAATAATTGCTCTTGAAGAATAAATCCAATTGCCAACTTCATATAGGAAATATTCTAGCAAGTATTAAAATGGATTTCCACACTGTCAGTGCACACTTTGATTATTTTTATCATTTAGCATCCCAACATGCAAAAAAATAGAAGAAAAAAACTATCATCAGAAAAACAGTGTCATAAAAACTGCTGTTCAATTTCTAAAACATGGAAAATAGTCTCAAATGTTTTGACAGAGAACAAAATTCACAAACAAATGGAGAAGTTGTGAATAACAACAAAATTTGGAGAAATGTTACAACCCAAAAATGTTCACCAGCTGCTTAGAATTAAATTTCTGGTGTTCCTTGTGGATCATTTAGTTCCACAGCACAAGTATTCCAAGATTCAAAAGCAAATGAGGACCTCAAAAGAACTACAGAGATAGTGTATTAGTTTAGGAAGACTTAGAGTGAAATATTATGGGCATTTAGCTATTACCAATGTAAGAGTCCAAGGAAGAATTCCTGACTTATAGTTCCTGACTTACAGTATGTCAGGAATCCAGAGTTTGTCCCAGTTGTGGCATTCTTTACAACCAAGAATTTCATTATTTACATCTAGATGACTACAGGAGGAAGAAATAATGGGAAGGATCCAGGCCTACTTCTGAAGTCTCACCCTTCTGATTGGACATAGTTCTATTCCCCTTTATCTCATTCTACTATTGAAAGCAGTCTCTAAACTATATTCTGCAGGGGGATAAAAGGACAGTTCATTGTTATTCTTTGCTAGCAGCCCACCTTCCACTAACTACTGAAAAACAGAGTCTAATGTCCAAAATCCACCTTTGCCAAAGACAGAATATAGATGATAGATAGATAGATTATAGATAGATAGATAGATGAAAGAAGAAAGAAAGAAAGAAAGAAAGAAAGAAAGAAGAAAGAAAGAAAGAAAGAAAGAAAGAAAGAAAGAAAGAAAGAAAGAAAGAAAGAAAGAAAGAAAGAAAGAAAGAAAGAAAGAAAGAAAGAAAGAAAGAAAGAAAGAAAGAAAGAAAGAAAGAAAGAAAGAAAGAAAGAAAGAAAGAAAGGTAGGTAGGTAGGTAGGTAGATAGATGATAGATAGATAGACAGACAGACAGATGATAGGCAGATAGACTGACTGACTGACTGCTTGGTATGACCAGAAATCAGACTCAGAATTAAATTCTTTTTCTACAGTATAGGATAGATTGTGAAATTTCACCCCAAAATGATGATTTTAAATTTTTCTAGTTATTAAGACCCATGAATATTACCCAGGTGTATGGTCATCTACTTAATAGATATTTTTCTATGTTATTTAGTAATTAGCTGTGCTCTTGTCACTAAATTATGACAAAATGTAGAAAGATAATAGAATATGCTATTTCTAAGACATGTAGTTCAAGAGAATATTCTTTCTTTCTCATTTATTTCCTTTCTACTGACTGGAATGGGCGAAGCTAAATGACTTGGTGAACCATGTGTGACTATGTTGATAAGAATAATACCTTTGGTATTGTTTAGCAAAACGATTCAATAGGTAAAGATTCTGATGGCATGTCAGCGTTCTTGTGCCCAGACAGTTAAATGAGAGAGAAATACTCTTCTATCTTGTTTAAGTCACTTGTTTTTTATAAATCTCCTCTAGAGATGCCAAACCTATAACTAATACATATGGCAAACAATATGGAATTCTGTTCATTCCCAGTTTAGTATTTAAAATGTCATAAAAATGTAATGAGAGAGAGGAACCTGGCCAAAGATAGAAAAATATAAATGGGTCTGAAGTGATAGCACAGCTAGAAGGGTGTTTGCCTTTTACGTGACTGACTAGGTTCGATTCCCAATACCCCATATGGTTCCCCAAGCCTCTCAGGAGTAATTTCTGAGTCCAGAGTAGGAATAACCCCTAAGTGCCTCCTAATGTGGCTGAAAAAGATTTTTAAAAATTATTAATTTCAGTCACACAGCATGAGTTGAGCTAGATATCAATGGTTCTTTCCAAATACATGGTTTCTGAAAGGAATTATAATTTAAAAAGTCACCATCCCTGAATCAAGGCTAAATTCCTCCTTCTTATGTTTATGAAAAAAAGTCTTTTGAATCATTTAGACAGTTTCCTAAAATGTTCTGGAAGATTTTTCTGTACTCTTCTAGAATACCATGTCAGTACTGTCAAGAGAAAAATATTTACATCATGAGATCAACTTTGAGACACGATTCACCATTTGTCTACTCTTCAGGCATTTTGCACATGCAACCTAAATTATAGCTAGCTACTACATGTAAAACTCAATGTTAATTGTATCAAAATCAGCAAATATGAAATACAACTTTAATTCTGAATGTAGGATTCTTGCTGAAAAAAAGAACTAGCACTATTCAGGGTCTAAATGTGGGCTTCTAGCAACAGATAGATATTTCCCTGTAAAGAAAACACAGTAATGTACAAAACAGATTAAGTTAAAAGATGGAAAACAAAGGTCTAGACAGATATTTCTCTCTGAGCTTTAATAAGAACACTATGTGAATGCTTTCTTTTTTTTATAACTTTATTTATTGATGAATTGATTGATTGGTTGTTGGGCCACACCCAGCAGTGCTCAGGGGTTACTCCTGGCTCTGCAGTCAAAAATCACCCCTGACAGTTTAGGGGACCATATGGGTGTCAGGAATCGATCCAGGTCCCTCCTGGGTCAGCCGCATGCAAGGTAAACGCCCTACCGCAGTGCTATCTTTCCAGCCTAGAATGCTTTATTTTAGTACCAATTCTGAAATTGCATAGAATAAAAAAGAACAACACAAATTTTGTTTTAGTTGCAAGATTAAACAAGAGGCAAGATCTATCAGGGCCATACATTCATATATGTAGGTTTTCTGGATCTTTAAAAAAAGTTTTTTAATGTTTATATTTTATGGAAATAATATTCAAAATTGTTGAATCAATCATGCTTCCATTAGCCAGAGGACTTCTTGCAAAGGTTTGTCTTGAGCTACTGACTCCTCTGTGAAATCGTTTCCTTTCCTCCTTGCCCTGAGAGGCTCTAACTCTAGCATATACACTCCTCCTGGTAGATTATCTCTGCATAGATAACCAGCAATTTAAATTTTCCTTTGAGGTAAATTAAGATCGATGATCTGATCACAATCTCTATCTTATTTTCTAAAATACAGTGGTTCTTTGCATTGGGGTCATATTTAAACTTTAAGGTCAATGGTAAATTAAATTCCTAATGCAAAAATCATAACATAACTTTACTGTATCCTCAAAGCAATCCTACCCTGTTGTTCAGACAGGACTTGAATCCATACAACTTGTTGGTAAGATGTCTTCACTTTTCTCTTTTTCATATTAAACATCTATCTAGATCAGTTATTTTAACATATTACCTATATATGGTCTGGAACTTCCTTGTTTTTTTCTCACATTATAATTTCTTAAAATCATGCTTTAAATCTGATCTTTTCCTGGAATTAGAAAGAGAATTCAAATGGCTGAGTGTATATATTGCAGGCACAAAAAAAAAAAAAAACGGGGCTTGAACCTTAGTACTGTATGGTTTCCTAAGCAGCACAGGAATGATGCCTTAAAAATAGAGCCAGGAGTTATAGTTATAAAAATAGGTATAGCTTGAAAATAAAATTAATAAATTAGTCTTTTCCTATGACAATTTAATCCCCCCATTCAAGTGTTTGAGAATGGCTTATATACACTCAGACATGCTAACTAATCACCCATTAAATTAAGGAACACAGGTACCAATTGGACATTTAACTGCTACACTATTTAGTGAATAGAACTCTTTAACACCTTGAGCCAGTGAATTCTATTCTTCAAATTACTCCGTCATCTTCAGTCTCAGCTGATTTTACTATCAATTTTATTGAAAACAATTTATGCCAAAGAGAACCTTCAGAGAGTGTACTGCTTTATAGAGTATCTCCCCAAAATTTATATCTACTTGGAAACTGTTAAATTGGCATTACTTGGAAATGGATTCTTGTCAGCATCAGTTATAATATTACTAGTGTGACTAAAATCCAGTATGACTCGTATCTTTATAACTGAAAAGAAATCAGTGGAGAAACACAGAGGATACATGTGACAATGGAAGTAGCAATGGAACAATACCTGTGAGACAATAAATGTCAGAAATTTCTACTAATCACATCAAGTGAGGAGAAAAATAAGGATCTAATTCTTCCTCAGTGATATGCAGAAACAATCAGCCTGATTGATGCCTTGATTTCAAACTTTTGGAAACAGTCTATGAGAGAAAAAAATAATTTATTTTATTTAAAGAAAATGAATCACATAATTGGCATAGTCGACCATGATAAACTTGTTTCTATATAAGTGAAAGCAAAGTAAAACCCTTTATATTTTAGGCCAAGGGAATTTCCTTTCTAATTTCCCCCAATACTTATTTTGCCTAGGCAAAACAAAACAAAACAAAACAACAACAAAAACACAAAGCCTTGCCACATCAGCCCTTCTTTCTTATTCTTTTTTCCCCTCTTCATGCACTTTTTATTTACTTTTATTTCTTATATTTTAAATCAGGATCCTGCATTTTTTATAGAAACTTGGGAAATGGATGACTTTGTTTTAACACATATTCCACATTTTTTGTAGCAACGTGAATGGACCTAGAACATATTATGTTAAATGAAGCAAGCCAGAAGACGAAAGATAAACACAGGATGATAGCACTATTCTGAAGTACCTAGAATATACACCAGATATACATCCAATACCCCATGATTAAATAACAGGGTGCAACAGGATAGGAACCTCAAACACAGTAATAATCACCATATACTGGGGAGTATAACCCAAAACAAAGGGGAGAGAAACAACACAAAGCCCAACTACACATTATATCATAAAGAAACGAGCAACAACAGAAACAGCAGCATAGAGAGAACAGGTAGGTAATTATCGTTTTACTACAAAGGCCCATAATAATTTACTAGGGATCATATACAGGATTACAGGTAAAGACTACGACGGGAACTTAATGAGTCCAATGGAAACACTTCAAAACATTATATCTGAATGCCTTAACCTTACCACATTTAAAATAACCTCTCAGTTTTTCTGTCCATAGGGGTTCCTGGATACAAAGGGTGAACATCCTATGGTGGTACCTCGGTGCTCAGTCACACGAGGCACCATACTCTGATTGAAGCATGAAAAGGACCAGATAAAACTCTTTAACATACCCTTTATTTCTAGATTATGCTTCCTTTTAGGACCTGAAGCACAGGACCAGCCAGATCACCGAAGCAACAACCGAGACCTATGTATTTTTACCACAGGGCCCAAGCATCGAACCCTTTCAACCAAACTAACATGCCCTTGCTCTTATAGCCTCTCTTCTCATTACTTCGTATTTTTTTTGTTTTTGGTGTTTGATTGTTGGTTTGTTTTGTTTTGTCTTGTTTTTCCTATTCTCTCTTCTTGTCTCCCTCTTCTTCCACCTTCTCCTCCTCACTATCATCAACTCAATCTATGTCAAATAAAACCACATGGTTACCTCCTCTATAGGAGAGGAATGCTGACATATAGGGTGCTGTGGACAAAACTGAAAAGGGTAAACACGTATATAGATAGACCTCACTAACATAATGGTCAGTACTCAAGAAACGAAACCTATACATATCCAAAAGTTGATCTATTAGTTTCCTTTCCTTACAAGTACTATACTTAGTACTCAGCGCACCTCTTGCATTCCACACCTCTCTACATTAATATACACCTAAGCTAACTTCTATATGTATATGTGTGCAGGAGCACACTGAGACAGGAATTCTCCTTAAGGGACAAACCTAACCCACAAACAACTCATACCTATACCCTATGTAACCCCTCCCATATACTATCCCCTCTCCCTCCTCCAGAAATCTGATTATTCCTTCACCCCTCAATCCCACCCCCGATATTCCCACCACACTCTAACTCTTCACCCTCAGCTCTCAATCCACTAGGCACCAAGAAAGACCTCCTACCACAACGAGCCAGTACCCACTACCCAAGTGAAGAGACACCCACTCAAGCTCTCACCTCGTTCCCGGCAAAAAAATATAACCAACACCCCGATAGACTTATGCAGTGTGGCCCTCCTAATCACCTCTCCCTAATGTGGACTATGGCTTGATACTGGAACTAGCTCCAAAGGACCCCCACTGTAAGAACTCTACCCACAACCTCCCTGCCTGGACCCCACACCTCACAAGGAAATCTCAAAAGACAAGGGAAACCCTATTCTTTCATCTTAACTATAGACCTATATAACACTACCTCTTATCCTGTTTCTCCCCAAATGTAAAGTGATCTCCTGTATCACTTTCTCCCCTTTTTCTTTGTTTTTTTTTCTTTTTTCTTTTCTTTTTTTATTCTTGCTAGTTTCTTTTGTTTGTTTTGTCTTGTTTTAGTTTTTTTATTTGATTTGATTTGTTTTTTCTTCTTTTGGGTCACTCCTGGCAGCGCTCGGAGGGTACTCCTGGCTCTATGCTTGGAGAACGTACCTGGAGGGCACGGGGGACCATATGGGACGCCAGGTTCTGAGCCACCGCCCTTCAATAGAAAGGACAGACGCCTGATCTTCATGCTATCTCTCCTGGCCTCACTTTATCCCTTTAATTACATCTTTTATTTAATCTTCTTTTTTTTTTAAAGAAACTTTTTTTCCTTTAGATATGTGTGAGCATATATATTATTAGTTTTTGTCGGGAGTCTGGTTTCTTTTCTCTCCACCCCCCAAATCCACCAGCAATATAATGTAGCACCACTTCCTCCTGCAAAGGCATATTAAACAAAGGGGAATGTGTACGTATAAAAACAAGCTCTTATCTACTAGGGATAAGAACTCATACTTGTTTACTACACAGGGACATCTCCCACCCTGAATGTATGTCACGTGGAAACAACTTAGGCTCCAGAGAACTAGACACTGACCATTCAGCCTTAACTTCTGGATCCCAGACATATACATGACAGAGTTCTCCGCAACAGCTCCAGGAACCAAATCCCCTCCAGGGCATTTACAATGCTGCTCTGACACCAACATGAGCCAGTCCTAAATTGATAACCTGACAAGGAGGAAATGGGAACAACTTAATCGAAGAGCAAGTTGTCCTTCCTCATCAGCTATCAATAAGACAAAATCAGAAAACAGGTCACCCTTTGATATGTGCAAAAGCCAAGATCGCTAAATACAGACGACTGGTTGTTGCAACCAAGACTGGACTGTATGCATCCAGGGACCAACAACAACAACAGCAGCAACGAAAAGCTCTAGCCTAGCTTTTGGAATACGATCTGTTCAACAAACAAGAGCTCCAATTCCAGAAGGTTGACTGAGACAACCGCAACTGAAAGGGTCTTCCGGAAACATAACGAAAGACTTTATCCCAGGCTCCAGTCTAGGAGCAACATAACGACCAAGAACACCAACTACAGAAGATGGATTAAAATGACACTGAAGAAACATAACTGCTAGAACCACAAAAAAAGACTTCATAAACTCCATTCCCTGAGCTGCACAGCCACCAAGATCTCTAGAAACAGAGGTCTGATTTTACCATCCAAGACAAAGCAGAAGTCCTCCACACACCATGAAAGCAGCAAGGGGAGAGTAAATGATCATGCAAAGAGTCTAGAATTACTCCCATGACAGTATACTTCAGGGGTGGAGAAACCCTGTATCTCCTAGGTCAAGGGAATTCCCTCTACAATATCCCCAATAGTTACTGTGCCTATGCAGGGGGATAAAGAAAAGGAGGGGGAAAAAAGCACAAAACAATCATTTTTCCACATGTTTATTTATTGATTGATCAATTTTTTTGATGTCTTTATTTTGGTGTGGAGATTACGGTTGATGTCTCCAATATTATTTTATTTTATTTTGTCTTGTCTTTCTCTTTTTTTTTTTTTACTTGAGCATGATTTGATTTCAGAACTGAGACTATTGTGTGGTGCCTGTCTTTATTGCTGTAGTGCTCACTGGTTATTTAATTCAATATATTTTTTCTGTATTGTTGTGGTATTTCAATTACCTTTTTCACGTCCTCTCTCAAACTGAGGTTGGAAGCCTCTAGAGGGACTCAGCCCGTTTTCAGTGTATTTGACTTTTGACTTCTTTTTTTTCCCTCTTATTTTGTACCCCAATCTATTGCTTTTCTTGCCTTCAAACAAAACCACAAACCTTGATTTTTCTAGCTCTGCCTCTTAAAGGGGGAAACAAGGGAGGGTTCCAGGACCAAACAGATATGTGATCACTAATAGTAAGCCAGACAAAGAGGGGTCCACCCACCTACTTTGGCGGCCCGGGGGGTGAAGGTAGGGTATATGGGTTGTAGAAAGGGAACTGGAATGAGGGGGGGAGGACATAGTTGGTGATGGGTATTCCCCTGACTCAATGTTAATATGTACCTAAAATACTACTGTGAAAGATATGTAAGCTATTATGGAAAAAATTGTGTTTTTGATCAGAAACTTTCTTTGACTTACATGGATTATTATATCAATTATATTATATGTTATGTTATGTCACTGTATTATGTTATGTTAGTTTACCTCATTATGTTAATCAATTTTGTCTCTTGAATAAATTCTTACAATAAAAAAATCACAAAAAATAATAAGAAGAAAATAATAAAGAAAAAATACTCCACATCACTAATTATCAGGGAGATGCCAATCAAAATAACAGTGAGGTACCATCTCACACCAGAGACTGACGCACAAAAAATAAGAACAATCAATGTGTGGAGAAAGGAACTCTCATTCACTGCTTGTGTGGATGCCACCTAGTCCACCCTTTATGGAAAACAATACAGAGATTCAAAAAACACCCTGAAAATTGAGCTCCCATATGATCAGCTATACCATTCTTAGGGACATACCCTAGTGTAAAATCACCCCACACACCGTATCTCTAACCTCAGGTGAACGAGTCTGAATAGGGTCACATATGAAATAATCCAAACCAGGCTGAGGGGGAAATACATGTAATCTGGCAATCTTCTACATAGTATGGAGAACCTGTTGCCTGTCAGAACTGCCATTGTTATTGAGTCCAGAGCCATCCCTGGGTGGGGCAGTAAGGACAGATAGCTCAGTCCATCCTGAGTTAGATCCACCCAGGTTTACAAGTAAGACAATGTCTATTTGGGGATACACCCAAGTTGTAAACAAACACACAAAGAAACCAGGGATGATCTTAGTTTTCAGTAAATAAGGTGTAACCCAATACCCTAAGAACACAGAAACACAATAAAAAATATACCTTCTGAACACCTATATTCATTGTAGTATTATTTACAATAGTCAATCTGGAAACAACCTAGATGCCTGACAACACATGAGTGGCCAAAGAAACTGTGGTACATATACACAGTGGAATATTATGCAGCTGTCAGGAAAAATGAAGTCATGAAATTTTCTTATACATGGATGGACATGGAAACTATTATGCTGAGTGAAATGAGTCAGAGGGTGAGAGGTAGACACAGAATAGTCTCACTCATCTGTTTGATTTAATAAAAATAAAAGACAGTATGGTAATAATACCCAGAGACAATAGAGATGAGGACTGGCCCATATATGAGGCTTACCACAAAGATTGGTGAGGGCAGTTAGAGAAATAACTACACTAACAACTACCATGACAACAGTAATGAGTGAGAGAAATAGAATGTTTGTCTCAAATACAGGCAGGGTGTGGGAGAGGAGGGAGATGTGGTCATTAGTGGTGGGAAGGTTGTACTGGTGAAGGGAGTATTTTTTTTTTTTTTACCAAAGTGGATTACAAATTATTCACAGTAGTATTTTAGGTACATAGTGACATTGAATCAGGGGCATTCCCACCACCAATGTTGTCCTCCCTCCACCCTGTTTCCAGAATGCATCCCATATCGCCCCTTCTTCGCCCTCCAGGCTGCTAGTATAAGTGATCCCTTCTGTGTCTAGCTTGTAGATTGGGTATCTATTCTGTTGTAGATGGCTTTGGATTTGGTGTTTCTCACTCAGTGGTGGATTTGGTTTTCATTTTTTATATATTAATAATTTTATTTTGACCAAAGTTGTCTTCTTTTTTATAACTGAAACCCAACTACAATCATGGTGCTTAAATAAAGATATTAATATATACATATCTATGACATTGATATAAGACCTGAAACCATAATTACATATAGGAAAATGCAAACAGAACATTCCATGACATTAAAGTTAAGGCATCTTCAAGGATGAAACACCAGTGAGTGGCCATGCAAGTAGTAGCAAAGATAAACCAAGTGGGAATAAATTAAATTCAGAAGTTTCTGTACCTCTAAGAAAATAATGACTAGGATACAAAGGCAAGCCACAAAATATATTCATCAGTATATATATATATATATATATATATATATATATATATATATATATATCCATATATATGGGGCTAATATCAAAGATATACAAGATACTGACAGAACTCAACAAAAAATATCTAAGGGGATGGAGAGATAGCACAGCAGTGTTTGCCTTGCAAGCAGCCGATCCAGGATATAAGGTAGTTGGTTCAAATCCCAGCATCCCATATGATACCCCATGCCTACCAGGAGCTATTTCTGAGCAGATAGCAAAAATTAACACCTGAGCACTGCCGGGTGTGACCCAAAAACCAAAAACAAACAAATAAATAAAAAATAACTAACTCTATCCAAAAATGGGGAGAAAAAAATAAACAGTTCTTTGATGAAAAAATAAGATGGCCTAAAGGCACATGAAAAAGGCTTTCATAACTATATAATAATCATGGATATAAAATCAAAACAACTGTGAGAAATTATATTATACCAGAGAGACTAGCACACAGCACATAAATAAGAACAACCAGTGTTGGCAGGAGAAAGGAACTCTTATTCACCACTGGTGAGAATGCAAATCGGTCCAGCCTTTATGCAAAACAATATAGACATTCCTCAAAAAGCCTGAAATTGAGGTTCCATATGACTCAACAATATACTCCTAGGGATAAATCTAAGGCAGACAAAAACACAATACAAAAATACCTTCTGCACTCCTATATTCAGGACAGCAGTATTTATAATAACCAGAATCTAGAAACAACTTTGGTGCCTGATAACAGATGAGAGGGCAGAGTAACTATGGTACATCTACACCATGGAATTTTATGCATCTGTTAGAAAAAAAAAAAGTCATGAAACTGTTTATACATGAAGGGACATGGAGATTATTATGCTGAGTGAAATAAGCTAGAGGAAAAGATATAGACATAGAATATTCTCACTCATTTGTGGGATATAAGAAAAACAAGAGATAGTATGACAATAATGATAGTATAATAATAATAGCCAGAGACAATAGAACAAAGGTCAGGATTCCAGTTCAAGGTGGAAAGCTCACCACAAAAAGTGTTGAGTATTGCTAGAGTAGAGAATGTTCTACTACAGGGATCTTCAAACTATGGCCCTCAGGCCACATGCAGCCCGCAGAGGAATCTGATCGGCCCACCAGCAGTGAGCGCTGTTTGGTTGCCAAGATACCTGCCAGCATATACACTCAGTGTCACGGTTTCTCAGGGATGAAGTCAACCACCTCCACCCACGGCATGTTGTGTGCTAGGAGGGTGGGCGTGAGGGCGGTGTTGAGAGGGACACTGATGCACCCTTGCGCACATGTGCTGATGACGTCACTGGAGGGCACCGGACGGCTGCGTGGCGAGGAGTAGTACCACACGTGGGTGACTATATGATGTAAAAAGGTGCCTGCTCCACCCCCAGGCAACATGGTATCTGTCAATGAGGTTTTCCTCCACTCCCTCCACTGCCAAAGGTCAGTCAAAAGTGCCATAGAAATAAATTTTTGCCAGATGGGAGGTTCTGCCCGATTGGGCTGTGGATGACCCATATGAAAATTCCCCTTTGGTGGTGGTGAGGTGTTCAGTGCTGAAATCAAAGTTAGGGAGTGGGCGGTGGTTGGGAGGTTAGGGGTTCGGTGCTGAATTGCCCATGTGGAAAATTAGGGGTTCGATGCTGAAGCATTTTAAAGGGCTTACATTGAAAATTTTATATGCATTTTGCAATTCCTTTTCAGTGTTCACATGCTGATTCTGAACATATCAATTTGGGAATTATATAGGGAGATATAACTGAACTATCAGGACTGAGCTGGTCTGCTTAGAAAAGCCTGCAAGGGTAAGTGTTCACATCAGGGACTAATGGGGGTTCATACACTGTGTGTATATATACACACATATTTGTATTTCACTAATATCAGTTTGAATCCCTAGGAAACAATGATGTCAAGAAAAAGAAAAATTGATGGCGAATGTAGGATATTCAAAGAACAGTGGACTTACGATTACTTTTTTATGCGGTACAAAGAAAAAGCTGTGTGTCTGATATGCCAGAATATAGTTGCTGTGTTCAAAGAATACAATTTGCGACGCCACTATCAAACTCAACATAAAGATAAATATGATTGTTTGGATGGAAAAGTGAGAAAAGATAAAATATTACAACTGAAACATACATTGACGACTCAGCAAAATACTTTTGTGAAGCAGAAGCAGTTAAATACTTCCTCACTGCGGGCAAGTTTTCAAGTTGCCAAGCTAATAGCACGCAATGGCAAACCATTTGTGGAGGGAGAATTTGTTAAAGAATGCCTTATTTCTGTTGCCAAAGAGATATGTCCAGAGAAGGCCGATTTATTTAGTACGGTGAGTCTTTCAGGAGTTACAATAACATAAAGGATTGAAGAAATGGGAGAAAATTTGCTGCACCATTTGCAAAACTCTGCAAAGAAACTTTGCTATTTTTCCTTAGCACTCAACGAAAGCAATGATGTTCACAGAAGAGCTTGCTGCACTGCAAAGTATCAAAGGTACAACCACAGGAGTGGATATATTTGAAAAGGTTTGCCAAACTGTGAATGGTTTGGAGCTGGACTGGGTTAAACTAGTCAGTATAACAAGTGATGGTGCTCCTAGCACGGTGGGGTCTAAGAGAGGAGTAATTGCTCACATTACACAAGAGATGGACAAACATAACTATCCTCATCCTATTGCCATACACTGCCTCATCCACCAACAAGTGCTGTGTTGTAAATCACTGAAGTGGGACTCTGTTATGAAAATTGTGGTATCTTGTGTTAATTACATTAGAACTCAAGCACTAAACCACAGACAATTTCAGGAATTTCTATCTGAGGTAAATGTTGCCCATGAAGATGTTCTGTACCACACAGAAGTCCATTTGCTAAGTAGAGGGAGAGTTTTGAAACGTTTCTATGCCATACTTCCACAGATTACAGCTTTTCTGCTTTCAAAAAACCAAGAAGTACCAGAGCTCAATGATGCAGAATGGAAATGGCACCTTGCCTTTCTGACAGATATAACAGAGCTAATCAACAGTTTCAATCTGCAACTTCAAGGCAAGGGGAAGTTCATCTGTGATTTGGCATTGCATGTGAAAGCATTTGAAGTAAAATTAGGCCTTCTCATCAAACAAGTATAGGAGGAAAACTTCAGTCATCTCCCGACAATTCAAAACCTGTCAGCGGACAAACCATTGGTTGCATTCCCAAAGGAAACATGTCTGGTTTCACTAGAATTGTTGCAAAAGGAGTTTCAATTTAGGTTCAAAGAGCTTCATCTCCATGAACAGGACATACAGCTTTTTCGTAACCCATTTTCTGTTGAGATTGAAAATGTCCTTACAATTTACCAAGTGGAACTGGCTGAACTGCAGAATTGTGACTCTCTGAAAGACGCATTTAAGTCAAGTAACCTTTTGAATTTCTATGCATCTCTCCCCTCTGAGACATATCCAAATATCAGGAACCATGCACTCAAAATGGTAACCATCTTTGGTAGCACTTATGCCTGTGAACAGACTTTTTCAAGAATGAAACATCTGAAATCTCCAACCAGATCAAGATTAACTGATGCCCACTTGCATCACTTGTTACAGCTGGCAGTGACAAATATGGAACCGGACATTGACCATCTCATTAGCCAAAAGCAGGCCCACAGTTCCCATGGAAATACTGGTGCGTGATCTGTTTATTTATAAATGGTTTTCATTTTATTTATATAAGATATGTGCAGTGTGAGTAGGAATTAGTAGCTCATATAGTTTGGCCCTCCAGCTCTCTAAAGGACCGTAATCCGGCCCCCACTTTAAAAATTTTGAAGACCCCTGTTCTACTAGGACAATTATAGTTGGGACTGATTATGACAAAAACATAGCACTTAAACTAAGGAAACTAAGAGGAAAGCCACCCTTCTATTACAATAGTGGAAAAAAAAGGTAAGAGAGAGAGAGAAAAAAAGCTGTCTTCCCTAGAGCAAGGTATGGGTATTGGGTGGGAGAGAAACAGAAGGTACTGGTGATGGGAACTATATTGTTTGAAAATAATAAGATAAAAAGAAATAACAAAGCACAGAATAGAAATAAACTGGTCACCTAAAAAACAATCCAAAAGATCAATGACAGCAAGAGATGATTCTTTGGGGAAAAAAAACTATCAATAAACTATTAGCACAGTGAAGGGTGCACTGGAGAAGGACGGTGTATATTGTATAATTAAAACTCAATAATGAATGATTTTGTAACCATGTTTTTTAAATAGAGAAATTTTAAAAAACTGGTGATATCAGCTCCCAAACCGGTGTACATAAAGTTTATTCAGCTTAGCCACCCCAAAGGGAATTGTAGAGAGACAATGACATGGGGTCATCAGGAGAATGGTGTTTCTGAGTGATGGAGGCAGTAGGCTTGGGTTGGCATAGAGGGAATGGAAGAGTTTTCTGTTGTTGGAGATTTCAGGTAATGGTTCACTGACTCTTCAGGTCTGGCTTATTTGAAAGACATATTTTCCAAGTCTACTTGCACAAAATCAATTATTCTTTATTGCCTTGGAATTATTACTCTTGGCATATCAAGAATTCCCCATATTATACACAATATGTGGTGTGTGTTTTCTGGGGTGAAGAACTTATTATATTCCCAAATGAATCCTTTGCTTCTTCACTACCAAATTTCAGGATCATAACAATAAAGAAATCAAACCTGCCTACATGTATGTGCTTAATTTTACAAATTTTTTTCTATCATCTGCTTGATGATGAGAATTAGTCTTCAAAATATATTCTTTTCTTTGTTTCTATACCATTGATTTCTGCTGTTTCTTTGTCATTTCTTCTCTTCTGCTTGTTTTTGGGTTTCTTTGTTGTTAGCTTTCCATATATTTAAGGTGTGCCTAGATTGTTGATTTTATCTTTTTTTTCTTTCCTTATGTAGGCATGTATTCTGCCTACTTACTGCTTTTGTTGTGTCCCATAAGTATGATAACTGTTTTTTATTATCATTAGTCTCAAGAAATCTCTTTTTTCTTCCATGATTTACTTTTTGATCTCAGCTGTTAGGATCCATGTTGAGCAGAATGCTTAGTCTCCAGGTGTAAGACCCTTTCCACATCCTCTTTTTTACAATCTTAAACTCTGTGGCATTGTGGTCTGATAAGATGCTTGGTATGATTCTTATGTTTGTGAACTTCTATAAATTAGACTTATGTCCTAAAATGGTATTTATCCTAGAAAGGAATGTTGTTTCATTTTGTGTAGGGTTGTTAATGTTACAATTGAGTGTTTGGTTTATATAAGTGACCTTTGAATAGTTCATTTAAAGTCAGTTTGGTTAGTAGAAATGTTGCAAGTTCTTTTTTGTCTGAAAATGTTTATCCCTCCCTCTCATATAAATATGAAGCTTGTTTAATAGTAGTCTCTAGGTTGAAATTTTCTTTCTTTTTTAACATATATTTTTATTTAAACATCTTGATTACAAACATGATTGTGGTTGGGATTCAGTCATGTAAAAAGCACCCCCCTTCACCAGTGCAACATTCCCAATCACCAATGTCCCAATTCTCCCTCCTCCCCACCCCAACCCCACCTGTACTCCAGACAGGCTTTCTACTTCCCTCATTCATTCACATTGTTATGATAGTTCTCAATGTAGTTATTTCTCTAACTGCACTTTTTCATTCAGTAATTCAAATATGTCAGTCCACTCTTTGCTTCCTGGATCATTTCATAGTGAAGTGACTTTATTCTTATGTTCTTCCCTCTATACCCTAACAAAACCAGGAAGATATGAATAGATGACATAAAAATGGCTAATGATAATGCAAAAAAAAAGGTTCATCATCACTGATTGTGGGGTGTACATATATTTTATTCAGTACATATATCCCAGAGAAATGAAAATCAAAGCAATAATGAGAATTGCCTTATACCAATGAGAATGATATAAATCAAAAAAGATTAAAAATGATAACTTGGAGGTAAATGAACCCAAGTACAGTAGGCTATAGCTTGTGGGTAAGTGTGCAACGAACTGAGCTTTATCAGACCAGCAAGACTATAGTAGATCTGCTTCACTCAGCGGCTATATATTTCTTTCAGTCGAGATGTTGCACCATAACTTAAAATAGCAGTACCATACAACAAACTTCACAATTGGAAAACAACACAGAACTGCACCACACCTTGTGACTAAAGATGCAAGTTCTGAAGACTCAAACAACATCAGTCATCTACATAACATATCTAATCAGAACTTCAGAGAGGAAATGTTAAAGATGTTCAAAGAACTTAAAGAAATAGTGGAACAAACACCTCATAATATTCAAGAGAGTAGAAATGAGAAAAATTCTAATAGAAATACTAAAGCTGAAACATGGCAGATTAAAAACAAAACAAAACATGGTAGATTAAATGAAAATCTCACTGGAGAGCCTCACCAGAAAAGTAACACCGATAAGAACAGAATCAGCCATGTGGAAGATAAATTTCATAATACCAGCATTCAACAGAAGAGGCCGAAAACATCCTCAAAGAAAGTAAACAGATGAAATAGAACTCTGGATTAATGAACTCAATAGAAACAGCATAAGAATCATTGGGACCCAGAAACCCAGGGAAAAAAAAATAATGACGAATCAACAGTCAAGGACATCATTACTGAGAAATTCCAAGAAACAAAGAATGCATGCAACAACATCTTAGATGCCCGAAGAGTGCCAGATAAAAGAGATTCAAAGAAAAGCAAACCAAGGCACATACTAATCACAATGATGATAACCATTTATAGGGATAGAATACTAAAAACAGCAAGATCAAAAAGAAAGTAGCATCCAAAGAAGCATCCTTAAGATTTATAGCAGATTTATCACAAGATTTATCACACATTAATCTCAAGGCCCAAAGTCAGTGGTGGGATATAGTGACAATATTCAAATTAAATAAATGCTTCATCAGGCGTACTTCACCTAGGTAAACTTTCATTCAGGTTTGAAGAAAGAATACACAGCTTTCTGTAGAAACAACAGCTCAGAAACTTTACAAACTCAAAACAAATCTTAAAACAACTGAAGGGTCACTTTAAGGCAAGGGAGCCCCAACAAACACACCAAACTCCTAAAAAAAGAAGGCACTTGATACCATGACAATCAACTATCTCAATGTCAATGCATTGTTTTTATGCCTGCAAAAAACATATCTGAATTATGAGAGAAAACAGACTCAAAGTTTGGAGGACTGTTATTCAAGCAAACAACTCCCTTAAAAAGGATTGTTTTGCCATACTAATATCAGACAACACAGACTTTAAGCTTAAAAGGGTTATGAGAGACAGATATGAACATTTCTTAATAATCAAAGGATATGTAAAACAGAATGAAATCGCACTTCTAAATAAATATGCACCCAATGGGGGGCCAACAGACTATTTAAAGCAATTGCTGATAGATTTGAAGAAAGACATAAATGACAACACAATAAAAGTGGGATAATTAAAAACACCTTGTTACCCCTTGACAGGTCAAGCAGACTAAAACTCAGCAAGAATATACTGAATATAAAGGGAAAATGGAAGAGTGCCTTATATATGTGTATAGTATATAGAAGTGTATATAAGTGTATGTAAGTGTATTACATATACACATATATAGGGCTCTCTATCACCAGAAAACTGGATACACATTCTTCTCCATGAACATGGGACAGTCTCCAAAACTGACCACAATCTAGGCTACAGAACATATGTCCACAAAATCAAGAGGTTGATAAATTATATCAACTACCTTCTCAGATCACCATGCATTGAAATTAGAAGTGAATTAAAGACACAGGAAAAAAACTTCAATACCTGGAAATTAAACACTTCACTACTAAACAGACAGTGAGTTAGAGATAAATTCAAAGAGGAAATCAAAAGATTCCTGTAAACAAATAAGAATAAATACAAGGGCCTGGAGAGATAGCGCAGCAGCGTTTGCCTTGCAAGCAGCCAATCCAGGACCAAAGGTGGTTGGTTCGAATCCCAGTGTCCCATAGGGTACCCCGTGCCTGCCAGGAGCTATTTCTGAGCAGACAGCCAGGAGTAACCCCTGAGCATCGCCGGGTGTGGCCCATAAACCAAAAAAAAAAAAAAAGAATGAATACAAGAATTATCTGAATTTGTGGGACACAACAAAAGTGCTATTAAGAGAAAAATGTATAGCTTTGAAAACATTCATCAGAAAGAAAAAAAAGAGCCTACATAAATAACTTAATGGCAAGCTAAACAATTGAAAAATGACTAACAAAATGAACCAAAAATCAGCAGATAGAAATAAATAACAAAAACTCAGAGCAGAAATTAATGAACTGGTAACCCAACAAGCAATTCAAAATATCAATGACAACAAGAGTTGGTTCTTTGAAAAACAATAAACAGGGACGCAAGCAATGGCACAGCAGTAGGGCATTTGCCTTGTACATGACTAACCAAGGACTGACCGCGGTTCAACACCCCCCCCCCCAAAAGACCTCACTGATGGCTACTCTTCATGGCTATAAACATCTAGTAGTCAATGAATGTGTCAGGTAGAAAACACCACACTAGAAGTGTGACATGAAGAGAAAACGCAGGGCTCCACTATACATAGAGAATGAAGATGGTAGCTCTGATGACCCAAAAAGTGTCAAACACCTTTTTAGCCTATTAGATAAGGACTTTTGAGAAGAAATTTGGAGGGTTCTCATAGAACTCAAAGAAAGTATGGAGTGAGCTGAATGAACCACAAGTAAAATCAAGAGAATATAAAAATAGAAGTAAGAAAAATGTAAACTGAAATAACAGGAGTGAAAAACTTGGCAGATGTTAAGAAAGCTTCACTGAAAAGACTCTCAGAGTAAAAGTGACTGAGGACAGGATCGGTGAGTTGCAATATGAGATGCATAACAACTTCATACAACAGAAGAGATTGGAAAAGAGCCTTATAAGAAATTACCAGACAATGAAGAAAATCCTCAAATAATGTGAATAGATAAAAATAGAAGTCTTTGATAAACTCAATAAAAACAAAATTAAGACTCATTGGAGTCCCAGAGACCCAGGAAGAAAATCCACAGGAAGAATCAACAGTCAAGGACAATTGCAGAGAAACTCCCTGAGCTAAAGAGCGCATGCAACCAAATCCTGCATGCCTGAAGAGTACCAGCTAAGAGAGATATAAAGTAAAACCCCCAAGACACATCCTAATCACAATGACAAATCACACAGATAGGGACAGCAGGAAAAATAAAATTCTGTGAGGATTATTTCCAAGACAATCAAGATGAGGATTAGGAGAACCAGTGCATGGGAGGAAGTTTGCCACAAGGAGTGGAGAGTGAAATTAATGGAAGAAGCATCTACTATAAAATTGGCATGTATGGCACCCTTTCATTAACAATAGTTTAAACCACAGTATCATAAAAGAAAGGAGAGTGTGTGAAGTAAACTGTCCCAGAAGCAGGTGAGAGAAGTGAGAGAGAAGAGGGCATCAAAGAGGGTGAGAGGGAGCTGTTGACTATGATGGCAAGAAATGTGCACTGGTGAATGTTATTGTATGACTGTAACTCAATTATAAACAACTTTATATGTAAAAGAAGTAATCCTGTAGTATAAACAAACTTGTAACTAGTGTTTAAACGAAAGTTAATAAAAATGATAACTTGTGAGATGTGGCAAAAATCAAATTTATTGCTTATAAACTGCATCATTTTTTGTTTGTTTTTTGGTTTATGGGTCACACTCGGTGGCGCTCAGCATTTACTCCTGGCTCTAGACTCAGAAGTAGATCCTGGCAGGCTTAGGGGACCATATGGGATGCTGAGAATCAAACCAGGGTCCATCCTGTGTTGGCCATGTACAAGGCAAATGCCCTGTGCTATTGCTCTGGTCCCAGGGGACTGCACCTTGATTTAGCCTCTTTAAATAAAAGCTTGGAGTCTACTCAAACAAATTAAAGAATGGAGCTTCCATTTTAACACAGCAATTCCACTCCTATGATGCCACTCCTGGGTACCTACTCTAAGGAGGGTAGGGTGTTTGCCTTGTACATGTTTGACCTGGGTTCACTCCCAGCATCCCATATGGTCTCCCTAGCCTACCAGAAGCAAATTCTGAGCTCAGAACCAGGAGTAAACCCTGACAGCTGCTGGATGTGGCCCCCAAATAAAAAAAATAAGTACAGTAAAATAATAATAAACATGCAACAAATAATAAGTTTTATTTCTTCAACATGCTGTGGATTGTTGAATTAATTAATTAACGATGGGGCTGGATGGCGGTGGATGGAGGCCTTTGTGCTTAGGCCCCAGCCACGTGGCTTCATCCCCATCCAGCTGGCGAATTTCAGGCCCAGGTAATCCGCGTAATTAAGACTCACTCACACGCAGCCATCAGGAAGAATCATCTTTATTTATGCCCTAACCACCACAGGTGTGTGGCCTATGTTAACCTTTTAAGCATTCAGCTATATTTTGCTAGCCCTGCATCTTATCTCCTGTTAGCCATCTTCCCTTTGGGCTCCATGCGGCCCAAAGATCCAAAAGCCAGGAAGCCAAGCCGGGCCAAGAGAGAAACGGCCAAAGGGGCAAAGAGCCAAAAGGGCCGAATTCCCTTGGTCCCAGCCTTATCTACCTTTTTCCAAACCCCTCCCAGGAATGGGAGGGGCTTGCAGGTAAAGTTACACCTACTATCCGGTTCAGACCCCTCCCAGAAATGGGTGGGTCTTAGGGTACACCACAGTGGATTATCACATTCATGCATTCCTATGTTGTATTTAATTAGAAAGTTCACTTAAGATAAATATTACCGGAACTTCTGGCCTCCCAGCTTCTTGAAGGATCTCTCTCCTTCCTGGGAGCCGGGAGTCTAGCAGTATGGGGTTCAGCAGGCCCCCGCCATGCCGGAGGCCTTCTTAACCAGGCCTGGGGGTGTGCGGGACTTGGGTAACCCCAGCACCCCTCTACCGCCTTGCTCCAGATCTCCAGGGCTTCCCTGGGCCACATGCCTGGGCAAGCCGGTGAGTTGGGCCCCTTGGTGGAGCTTGAAGGTATCCTAGGCTTTCCTCCATTATCCATTCAGCTCCTTAGGGAGGGTTTGGGTGGGGCTCTGAACTTCTGGCCTCCCAGCTTCTTGAAGTCACTAGTAATCTCTTTCCAGTCTATATTTTCAAGATACAAGATACATTAATAGTACTCACTATTATTGAATTATGTTTATATGTATGCAGAATGTCCATTTTGTACTATGCCCTTTTGCATACCCCTACAAAAGATCATATTTCTCTTTAACTTCCTTAACCCCTATCATCATTACTCCTCATTTACCCTTTCTAACTTAAGTACTGTAGAGTCCTAAGTCACAGACCAAAGTGGTGCCCTGGAGTTAACACCCACCCAACTATTCCAAAAGGCATAAAAAGGACACTATGTCTTTTCAACATTTTATGGGTGTTTTCTTTGATGGCTATAACTTTTGCTGAATATTTTTTTATACAGTGACGATCCCCCCCCTTTTTTATCTTCTCTTTGTGAACTGATCAATATGGAATTTGGTGTGAAAGAATCCCTCAGTGTAATGCTTATGTTTGAACCAAGTCATGGGTATTGTTTATCATGTTCTTACACCCCCATATACTCTGATAATGCCATGTGACTTTATTTCTTGTTTGCTTAGGCACACTAAAACGGGAAAATACTATACATACCAATAAGTTCTTATCTAATAGAGATGGGAACACACAAATCTTGTAGTGCAATGGGACCTTACACCCTGAACATTGACATAAAGACCTGGCACAGGCCTCAGAAGAATGGGCATTCTCCATTCACCCCTGAACTAGAGAAGACATCTACAAAACATCCAAGGTTGTTTATAACATCACCTGGAGGCATTCCTCTACCAGGGAAGACCCTACAGCTGCTCTGACATCGATCTACTCAAAAGAGACTTTCCTTAACACTGAGAAGACTTAACAAGAACAATGACCTGCTTACTGGACAGGGCTTGCTGTATTGCCCCTTAGTTGTGAGGTGAAACTAGAAGATACTCCACACCAGCCTGACTTCAATGTAGGATGTGCAGATTCCAGGATCTTTAATACAGAAACCTGATGCCAACAATAGGACTGCATGAAAAATAAAACTGTAGTGGCACTACAGACAATGACTTGGATTGAATAAACTAGTTTGCCTGGAGTCTAGAGTTGGTCTTATGCCAGGAAACTTCAGGGGTAGTGGTCTCCTTGTATTTAGACCATGGCTATTCATTTCTATGACCCTATATTTTGGTGGGCCTATGCAAACAATATTTGCCACTCTAACACCGTTTTTACTGTGTCCTTTTGACTAACCCTTAAAAAAAACCTCTTAAACTTTTGATGTTAACAAACTAATAAGTATGTGCATGAATATATAAAAATACTATGCCTTCAAAGTTAAGGAGTCACATAAATCTTATGGCTTTAGATTGCTTTGTGTATTGCTAAGAAATGTTATAATGTCCTACAATCTGGGGACTTGTGGACAAAGTAATTGTACATGGGTTCTGCCTTATTTTTCTTAATGATTTTTTTACTGTAAGTTCAATATTTAGGCGTCAGCAAGGGGATTTCTTCTGAGAACTCTGTTTATGGGTGATTGTTCTTTCACTGTAACTTTACCTTGTCCTCTTTGCATCATTGTTCTCATAATTAAAAATAAAAAAATAAAAAAAAAAGAAAGAAAGGGTGAGGTCAGATCTAAAGGACCTAGCCAAAGTCAACAGCAGTGGTCAAGATACCCAAACTATAACAAGCTAAACACAAAATGAACCTACTACACTGGTAGTCCAGGGGACTGGGGGTGGAAGTATCAGAGGCATGCTGATAACTATGTTGGAGGGAGATTAATACTGGTGATGGGAACCACCCTAAAGCACTGTCACTATATGCCTAAATACAACTGTGAAAGACTTGTAACACAATGGTCCCAATAAAATTAAAAATAAAGTTTTCAATGTCAAAAAAAAGATAAATATTACCACACTGAATGTTAGTACCAACCCCCCTGGGATTTAAAAATATATATATTTCAAAGAAATATTTGAAATAAACACATATTTTTTACTAATAGATCATTGTCTCACAGATAGTTATAAAATGGGATCTACATAAATACAACACATGTTTCTTCTCTTTGAAAACATAGCAACAAACCCTAGTCTCATAGTTTGGACTTCTTTCCACTTGATATACAATCCAAAGTCTGGAGAAATATGACCAATCTGGACAAACTGATTATTAATTTTATTTTTTTATTTTAAAGTATTTATCTAATAATATCCTATGGACTATAGAAAAATGAATAAGTTAATTAAATATTGTTCTTTTGGATTACTATTCAATGCAAAACAGCCATTAAATCAATACATATTTACTGAATTCATAAATCCATGCAATGGATACTTTAGATAAACATTATGAAGAGAAAGTTCCTAAGCCTGGAAGAGTAGGATTTTGTGAACACTGGTCTAGGGGCTTCTCATACACCAATCAATCCTGATATTTTCTTCCAACTGTACATAAAACAACTGTTAAGAGAAGAATTTGTTTTCAAATTTGATCATTAGAGGGAGATTAAAGAAATAGAAAATTAATGTCACAATAAAGAGATAGAATCAATGTTTTCCAATATCTGCTATCTAAAGTCTAATTTTCTTTGTCAGTTCAAGAGTATAGAGTAGAAAAGGGAAGAAACGGGCCAGTTAGAAACTGTATATATCGTATAATTTTATAAGTTCTAAGAACTCCCATTCAATGACAAAAATTATCTACCTCTTTTTCCTAATCTCTTATCAGGTAACACCAGACCTACTTGCCCAACAGGATAATCTGGACTGTAGGATTTATTTGTGTTGTTTCTTACATTTTTCACTATTATGCTGCTGCTGATCACTTTTATTTTGTAAGTGGCTTTACTTCCCAAACTTGAAAGAAATTTTTTCTTTTTCATTTTTGGTATTTGGACAGTACCTAGGTTGCTCAGGGACTATACCCTGCTCATGGCTCAGAAATTGCTCTTGCTGTGCTCTAAGTACTGTGCAGTGCCAGTAACCAAACCTGTGCTTCCAGCATGCTAAACACTACCATTGGCTCTTTGAGCGTTCTTTCTGAACCCAAACAAAAATTTTTTCAAGGGGGAATTTTTCTATTTTGTCATCTATTGCCTACAACATACAAATAACTCACAATTACTAAAAGTTACACCAACTATAAATTGATTACTTTCCAGTGAGTTTCTCATCCAACTTACATTAGTTTACACTATCCATTTTTTTTGTTTGTTTGTTTTTGGGCCACACCCAATGGCATGCAGGGGTTACTCCTTGCTTTGTGCTCAGAAATCACTTCTGGCAGGCTAATGGGATCATCTGGGATGCCAGGGATTGAACGAGCGAGGCTACATGCAAGGCAAATGCCCTACCTGCTGTACTGTCACTCAGGCCCCACTCTCCTTTTTCTAAACTGGCCATAAGTCTTGTCCCATCTCCCAAAAGCAAAGATTATTGGCTTTATCTCATAACTACAACATAATAACTCATTCTGTTAATAATTATCATCTCAGCTAGGCAGATTGTACCAGATCCTGGAATGTAATCAATTAATATTGAGCACTGAGTGTTATTAGTATATGTTCTTGTTAAGACTAGCATTTTCCCATCTGAGGCCAACCTGTGCACATTTTCTTACATCTTTCCTTAACTTCCTTCCAAACAGGAAATATGATATTAGAAGCACAGTTCAAACAAAGTAAATTAGTAGTGTCCAAAGAGCTCATTAATGCTTTCTTCTTAGTAAAAATATATTAAGTTACAAATAATATAGCACATTTAATTTACTATGTCTTAAGAGCTGTAGGCTGTCTTCAAAAAAATATGCAAAAAGTTAGGGATTTGCAACAGGCATCTCTAGTAAAAATTCAGATGTTTCCTCAGGCATTGCAGTTAGCAAGTACTTAGAGATTCGTACTCTGTGTTTGGTCTACTGTTTCTTTCTTGCAAAGCCCAAAACCTTCTGGCACCCAAAACTGGCAGGACTGCCCATGCTTTTAAGCCTTCTATCAGATTACCAGGCTTATGTGATGTTCACAAAGCTGGATAGCATTTAGAGCAGTGTGTATCCCATACAAAAGATTCATAAATAAATAAATAGGGCTAGAGGCACTATTGGAAGGTCCAGGACAGCCTCCTGTTCTATTATTACTGAAAGGTAGCCCTGATTTAGTACACATATGGTTTATGGGGGTGGGGGTTAAGCTCAAGAAGCAAAAAAATGAATAAAAACCATTTGGTTATCTGTTTAAGTAGTGGGATGTTCAGACAGAATGCATGAAGTTCAAGGAAATATTTCAGATTAATCTTGAAGGCAAGTGATTTACTTTGTACTATTTCAAGGTGTTTTTTATTTCTTGTATGTATGACTGAACAGCTTGTTTTCCTGAACTTATGGACACACAAAACATCTTATGCAAAAGACACTAAGAAGGAGAATGGCATGAAAGGAAATGCAGGAGAGATTTTCATGCCCAGAAAAAACAATCAATAAATCTAGTTGGTGCTCAGTAATGAGATGCAAGAAACAAGGGAAACTCCTCAAAGAAAATGCATAAACAATCATGGTTTTATTATTTTTGTAGACAAGTGTAATATGAAGATAATAAGAATATAAAGTCACAGTACCTAAGAGCCAATGAACAGGTGTCTTTGAAAGAAAACATCCCCTGAGGAAAGGGACATTCTGTGACAGTAACAACCTGAAGGAAAAACAGATTGGTCATCTGGCTTGTCTGGTAACACCATGTACACACTTTCCAGTAAACCCATTCATTGTGAAGCCTCTGCCTATTTCTCTTCCACTGAAGTAGAAGCAAGCACTTAACCTTTTATGTGTTGAAACTCAAAGGCTCTACTGCAGATTTCCATTTCAAGGTTCAGCCTTCAAATTAACTTTGCTGTATTAGAAAGATAAACAGGCAGGTGCAGCTCTAAATGTGCCCTTCTGCTAGTCACTTAAAGAAGAACGCATTCTATTATCCCCAACTGTTCTTGCTCTTTCTCTAGGAAGAATGCACAGAAAGGATTATTTTAAAAGTGTACCCCCTTTTTTCCTGCATATGTGATCAATGAATAAAGTTACAGAGAAGCATCAATGGCAATCTTCAATTAGATGATTTTTAACTTTTCAACACTATAACTGAAATATCCTTAGCAGAATAATTATATAAATCAGACTTAAATTTTTAGAAATACAGAGAGAGACTATAATATGAAAGCTATGCATGACTATTACACATATATCCTCTGGAAAGTAATTTTATATGTTGGTTATTTTTTGTAGAAATCAGAGATTTCATGTTAGCAGCAAAATCTTTAAGTACCTCATAGATATTACAGTTATTTTTCTATTGTATCAGACAATAGATTTTAGGAGCAAAGCTCTTAAGGACCACTGGATCTGGTTCCAGCTGCTATTTCTGACTTCAACTTCCACCACCTTCTAATTTTTCTTTGCTCCTTACTTCACATATCCCCATAATATTCACACACATATGCTCAATTATACACATTATCACACATTCATACTCTCACACACAAGCAGTAACCTACTCATAATTTTTCACAAGAGCATACATTATTCAAGTCACCTTTTACATGAACAATGCCACGCCCACTCTTCCTCCAAGCCTATCTCTTCTGCAGTGACTAAGAGATTATTCTCATGGTTAGAGATTTTTCAAAGCTGCCTTTCTTCAAATAACATTTTAACAGCTTTAGATTTGATTTTTAACACTCATGTACCTCTTGGGACACTCAATTTCTACCATATTTTGTCTTTGTGTTCTGCATATATATACAAATAATATCAATAGCAAAAACAGTAAATATAACATTAATTTATGTAAAAGTGAATATTACTTCACATGCTACTTTAAAAATTTAGTATTGTGAGTATAATATAATATCAAAAAATTCAAAGTATTGTTAGAGAATATTAAAGAACTTATTTGCACTTAATTTGAAGAAAAATGGCATTTACAGTGATCTACTAACATATTTTCACACATTCATCTTCATTTAATCTCTTCATCGGTCCATAAAATGATATAATTTGAGATTCAGAGAGGTTAACTGTAAAAATATTGACATCTAGGGTTTAAATTATTCATACTAAAATGGAAAGATAATATAAAAATATATATAACCTGCAGGGGTAAAGCAATTTCTTCATTATTGCTAAGATAAACATAACTGAGTGATTATGTTTTATGATGTTCTGTGTTTACTACATCCTATGTGGTTGAGACAATAAACCACATGACTATATATTTACACACAGCACATATATCAATAAGAGCTTATCAATAAGAGATATAACATTACTCCCTGAACTACACACTCCCTAATGGTCATGCTTTCTTCTACTCCCTGAACCTTTTCATCTAATTCCATAGTAAATCAAAAGAAAATGTTCAGGTCCATGTCTTAAACCACACTTGCACAAAGTTCATGCAAAAAGGGCAAACAAAAAAATCAACATTTGCATTTGTTTCATTGAAGAAAATAACCATCCCAGTACTTGCAAGTTTTTCACTATAGGCATTGGATGGTTCTCCAGCATGATACAGAGGAAACTCCACATTTAAATACTGAAACTGAGTCCTTCCCAGTTGTATCTTGGAAAAGGGCCCCAACAAATGCTGGCCTCCTCTGTGACTCACAAACCTCTTCATCACACACACACACACACACACACACACACACACACTCAGTAAATCCATACCTGAGACTGTTGATTATGGAGAGTCATAATAAAAGTGCACAGATATAAATTACCTATTTGATGTAGAAAATCGATATTGAAATGGTTTAAAAAGTTAAGATAAGCAGTGTTGTTCTTTGAGACTGGAAGAAGAGTTTATAAAGCCCAAGAGAGGTCCTTCTATCTGAGGCCTCACCTTTGTGGAGATCCTGGTGGGACCCACCCTGACCAAGTCCATCAGGAGGCAAAGAATTCAACTGGGGACTTGGGAGATAAGAAGGAAGAAGAATACAATACATTCAAAGTTATTAGAAAGTATAGTAGTGAGATTCACTCTAAAGTAAAAATGAACACATATCTCAAGAAAGCCTAAGAATCTTTCTGTCAAAGACAGGAAGTTCCAATGAATTCACTATGGTTTCTCTTTGAAGGTCAGAGAACTGCTGATAATCACACACTTAAGAATTGAGAATGGAGGAAGAAGATGTGATTGACGTTTATCAGGAACAAACAGGGGTCATTCAAGGGTTCAAATATTCTTTTTATATATTTCTTTATCCTCAATCCTTTTTATTTATAAAAATTGTTCACTTTTTAATATGATGTTCAAAAAGGTTTGAAAACAGGTACCAAGTCTCTTTAAAACATCTGGTAATTTGAATTCTAGTGCTTATAATTTATTATTTTTTCTTTACATGGTGCTGAATTTTGGTGATCAAACCTCAGCTTTTTCACATTGACCTCTCCTTTTAGAAATGAGAAGTATGTGTACTGGCAGCCCAGAGGATAAGGGTGAGGGATTTGGGAAGCAGGATGGGAACGGGGGTGGAGGGAGGACAACTTTGGGGATGGGAATTCCTCTGATTCAATGTTAATATGTACCTAAAATATTATTGTGAAAGATATGTAAGCCACTTTGGTCAAAATAAAATAAATATTATTTAAAAATGAGAAGTGTGTGGAGAGGCCACCTTATGCAGGAACTGTGCATTTTCAGGCTTGTGATGAATTAGATTGACCAATGCAGTTGTCCACAATGACTTTCCAATTGACCTGACTTTCTAGCATGTGCTTACTTGACTCAGGAACTATGACTTTTAGTGGGAGATGAAAGTTTTTTAGAAGTAAACTATGAGAAAGCGGCCATTCAAGGGAACCCTGAGCTCCCGGAACAGGCCAGAGTGGGTATAGGAGGTCGCGGACTGGAGCGAGTGGAAAGCAGCCATTCAAGGGAACCCTAAGCCCCCAGAACAGGCCAGAGTGAGTGCAAGAGGCCGCTGACTAGGGCAGGTGGAAAGTGGCCATTCAAGGGTTGAGCTCCTGGAACAGGCCAGAGTGGAGCGGGTGGAAAGTGGCCATTCAAGGGAACCTTGAGTCCCCGGGACAGGCCAGAGAGTGAACCTGCACTGTCTGGCTTGAAGGGAGTGGTGATTGGTCAGGCTTGACTGAGGACGAGGGAAGGTCCAAAACTCAGCGACATCACCCAACATACTCACGTAGAGCCACATCCTGAGAAAAAACCCAGCCCCACACCACAGGTGGCAAAAGCGGGCTGAAAACCTGAAGGCACTGCACTCCAAGCCAAACCAATAAATGTAAATAAAGATGGGTAAACCAAGGAAAATATTAACAACAGGGGAGATGGAGAGAAATCAAACAAGTTCCCAAGTGCACCAAAACACGCACCCCCAAGAGAGGAAGACCTAAAAGCAGCCATGAGAATACAATTCCAAGCCATGCTAAAAGAAATGAAAGACACACTGGCCAGAGATTACAATAAATCAATAGATGAACAAATGAACCGATTTAAACAAGAATTTCTACAAAATATGAAAGACTCCACATAAACAGAATTAAAAGAAATTCGTAAAACCGTAGAAAGCCAGAAGAGCAGAATCACACAGCTCAAGAATCACATAGAACAACTCAAAGATAAACTGCAATCAAAAGACAACAAAAAAGCCAATAAAGAAATAGAAGGTAAAGCACTGGAAGTAAAAGTCCAATATTTAATGAACAAAGACAAAAGAAACAAGCTAAGAATTGTAGGTATACCAGAAGGGGAGGAAACAGGGAAAGGGGAAGAACAATTAGTCAGGGAGATAATAGTGGAAAATTTTCCCACCCTCTGGAAAGATACATCTGAGCAAATCCAGGAGGTAAAAAGAGTCCCCGACAAAATAGACCCTAACAAACCAACTCCAAGACACATAGTGATTCAAATGGTAAAAAACAAAGAGAAAGGCAACCTACTTAAAGCAATAAGGGAGAAAAAAAAAAACCTCACATACAAAGGAAGGAACATTAGAATCAAACCAGATCTTCCATATGAAATACTTCAAGCAAGAAGACAGTGGAATGACATATTTAAACAACTGAATGAAATAAATTTTCAACCTAGAGTCCACTATCCAGCAAAACTCTCTTTCATATGGGAGGGAAGACTAAAATCATTCTCAAACAAAAATGAACTTGCACTATTTGCGCAAACAAAACCGACCCTAAATAACCTACTGAGAGATGAATTATACAATCCAAACTCCTGATTGTAACAACCACCCTAAACGACACAACTGCACAACAGCCCTCTCTGTCAATAATCTCCTTAAATGTTAATGGACTAAACTCTCCCATTAAAAGACACACAATAGAGAACTGGGTTAGAAAACATGAACCAGATTTTTGCTGACTACAAGAAACACACCTACAAGTACAAGATAGGCATAGGCTTAGAATAAAAAGATGGAAATCAATTATCCAGGCCAATGGAAATTTAAAAAAGCAGGGACGGTCATTCTTATATTAGACCAAATTGCATTCAACCTCAAAAAAGTGATCAGAGACAAAGAGAGTCACTACTTACTGATCAGGGGAACACTAGACCAAGAAGTGCTAATGCTGGTTAACATCTATGCACCTAGTGCAGAGCCAGCAAAATATGTATGACAACTGCTTGCAAAACTGGAGAAACTCATGAAGGGAAATGTGATAGTAGTAGGAGACCTTAATACTCCACTATCACCACTGGATAGATCCACCAGACAGAAAACTAATGAAGAAATAAGAGCCCTAAATGAAAAATTAGAAGAACTAGGGCTAATAGACTTATATAGGACCCTTCACCCCCAGAAAGCAGAGTACACATTCTTCTCAAGTCCACATTGAACCTTCTCCAGAATAGACCATGCCTTAGGATACAAATCTAACCTGCATAAAATCACAAAGGTAAGGATCATTAGAAGCACCCTGTCAGATCACTATGCAACAGAAGTCAAAATTGACTGTAAAAAGAAACAATGGAGAAAATCCAACACCTGGAGATTAAACAACATGCAGCTCAAAAATAGCTGGATCAAAGAGATACTCAATGAAAAAATAAAAATATTCCTTGAGACAAACAACAATGAAGAAACAACTTGTCAAAAATTGTGGGACACGGCAAAAGCAGTAATCAGAGGGAAATTCATAGCAATACAATCCTATGTCAGGAAAGAGGAAAACAACAAAATAAGCAGCTTAAAGGACCATCTTAAGGAGCTGGAACAACAGCAACAAAGAAACCCAAACATAACCAGAAGACACTAAATAACAAAAACCAGAGCAGAAATAAACAACATAGAAACTAAGAAAACAATATAGAAAATCAATGAGACCAGGAGTTGGTTTTTTGAAAGAATAAGATAGACAAACCTGGCAAACTTCAAAACACTTCAGAAAGAAATTGAAGAGGATCTTGGGAAATGGAAGAACATCCCATGCTCATGGGTAGGTAGAATCAACATAGTCAAAATGACCATCCTACCCAAACTCCTATATAGATTTAACACAATCCCCATCCAAATTCAGACATCATTCTTTAAAGATTTAGAACAATCAATCATAAAATTTATCTGGAACCACAAAAGACCCAGGATAGCCAAACACATACTAAAAAACAGGAAGCTGGGTGGCATCTCCTTACCTAACCTGAAGCTATACTATAAAGCCATAGTGATCAAAACAGCATGGTACTGGTACAAAGACAGAGTCTAAGACCAGTGGGTTAGAACATAATTTCCAGACATAAGCCCCCAGGTATACAGTTAACTAATATTTGACAAAAGAGCCAAGAACTTGAAATGGAACAAAGAAAGTCTTTTCAACAAATGGTGTTTGTACAACCGGAAAACCACATGCAAGAAATTCAAAATTGACTCATACCTCACTCCTTATACAAAAATCAACTCAAAATGGATCAAAGACCTCGAAATTAACCCGAATCTATAAAGTTTATAAAGAATAAAATAGGTAGAACACTCGAAGACCTACATATCAAAAAGATCTTTGAGGATGGAGCACCAATGACAAGAACTTTAACGTCAAACATAAACAAATAGGACTACATCAAACTAAAAAGCTTCTGCAGGGCTAAAGAAACCCTACTTAACACAAGAAAGTTAACTGACTGGGAAAAAATCTTTTCATGCATAATATCAGATAAAGGGCTGATATCCAGAATATACTAAACACTCAGAAAACTGAGCCCCCAAAACCAAATAAAGCCATAAAAAAAATGGGAAGATGAAATGAATAGACACTTCTCTAAGGAAGACCGAAAGATGGCCAACAAACACATGAAAACATGCTCACCTTCACTCATCGTTAGGGAAATCCAAATAAAGACAACAATGACGTACCACCTATCACCAGTGAGGATGGTTCACATCAAAAATAATAGGAACAATCTATGTTGGCAGGGATGCAGCATGAAAGGCACTCTCATCCACTGCCAGTGGGAATGCTCCCTAATCCAACACCTATGGAGAACAGTCTGGGCAGTGCTCAAAGAACTCAGAATTGAGCTACCACTTGACCCAGCAATTTCTCTCCTAGGTATCTACCCCCAAGTTGGAAGGACATTTATTCCAAAGTATGTGTGCAACCCATTTTTTATTGCAGCACTCAGTATAATATCCAAGTCTTGGAACCAACCTCGATGTACAACAACAGATGAATGGATCATTAAGATGTGGTATCTATACAGAATGGAATACTACATGGCAGTCAGAAATGATACACAGACTTTGCAGCAACGTGGATGGACCTAGAACATATTATGTTAAATGAAGTAAGCCAGAAGACGAAAGATAAACACAGAATGATAGCACTATTCTGAAGCACCTAGAACATACACCTTATATGCAACTAAAATTCAACAATCAAATAACAGGGTTTAACAGGGTAGAAACCCCAGACACTGTAACAGTCAACATATACTAGAGAGCAGTACCCAAATCACATGAAAGAGGAACAACACAAACTCTTAACTACACACTATACCACAAAAAAACAGCAACAGCAGAAACAGCAGCATAGAAAGACCAGGTAAGCAATCAGCCTTCTACTACAAAGGCCCATAATAATCCTTTAGGAATCTTATACAGGATTACAGGTAAAGGATACCATGGGAAACCACTGACTCCAACAGAAGCATTCCATAAAAATATGTTTTAATGTCCTCATCTTTCTATACTTAAAATAACCATTTCAGCTTTTCTGTCCACAGGCGTTCTTGGATACAAAGGGTGGACAAACTAAGATTGCATCTCGGGGTTCAATCACACGAGATACCATACCTAGCTTGCACTACGAGAATGTCCCGATAAAACTCTTTAACATGCCCTTTATCCCTAGGTAATACCTTCATTTAGGACTTGAAGCACATGACCACCCAGACCACTAAGCAGCAACTGTGACCTATAGACTTATACTACAGGCCCTACTCATTGAACACACTCAAACAAACTAGCATTCCCTCGTTCTTTTCTCTATTCTTCTCACTACTGTTTTTCTTTTTTTTTTTCCTTTTTCTCTCCTTTTCTTTTTAATTTATTTTCTCTTTTCTTTCCTGCCCCTTCCATATACTTTCCCCTTTCACCCCTTTAAAAATTCGACTATCCCTTCACCCCGCAATCCCATCCAGATTCCCCACATTAAAACTCTTCACCCTCAGTTCCTATTCCATTAGGCATCAACAATGACCTCCTACCCCAGCGAACCAGTACTCAACACCCAAGCGAAGGGACAACCAGTCAAACCCACACCTCGCCCCCTACAAGAAAAGGCAACCAACTCCCCTGCTGACTCATGCTGCGTGGTCCTCCTTACCAACCCTTTCTAATGTGGACTATTACTTGAAACCGGACTTATCTCTACAAGTATCCCCCAATGCATGAACTCTTCCCAAGTCCTCCCTGCTGCAAATCTTTTGCCGATCTCAAGAAGGTCAGGTTGGGAGATGAAAAGGTGCCCGGGAACCCACACACCACAAGAAAATCTCAAAAGACAATGGGGAAACCTATACTACCATCATAAGTATAAGACCTGTATTATACTACCTCTTTACCTGCTTTTCCCCAAATGCAAGATACTTTCTTGCATCACCTTGTTCCTGTAATTAATATTTTACTTCATTTCTTAAAAACCTTTTTTTCTTGTCATATATATATATATATATATATATATATATATATATATATATATATATATATATATATATATATATATACATGAGCACATATTTTTTATTTCTATTTTTATCTTTTTTTGGGTGTGTGACCTGTTTTTGTTTTCTTCTCTCTCCACCCTCAAATGCACCGGCAATATAATGTAGCACCATTTTTACCTGCAAAGGCACACTAAAAAAAGGGGAAAATCTTACGTATAAAAACGAGCTCTTATTTATTAGGGATAATAATTCATACTTGTTTACAATACAGGGGTATCTCCCACCTTGAAAATATGTCACATGAACCCAACTTAGACCCCAAGTGATTAGACACCAACCGTCTAGCCTTGAACCCTGGACCACAGACATACAAACGACACACTTTTTCACAACAGCCACAGGAAACAAATCCCTACCGGGACATCCTTAATAGTGCTCGGACACCAACAAGTGCCAGCCCTAATATGATACCCTGACAACTAGAAAAATGGAAACAACTTGACCTAAGAGCAAATTATCCTACCTCACCAGCGAACGATAAGACAAAATCAGAAGACTTGTCACCCTTTGGTTTATCCAAGATCGCAATTTACAGATGACTGGCTGACAGAACCGTGGCCAGACTGTATGTATCTTGGGACCAATAAAAAAGCCCTAGTCTAGAATGTGAGCTATGACCTGCATAACAACTATGATCTCTAGCTCCAGAGGTCTGTCTAAGATTATTGCAACAGAAGGGGACCTCTGGAAACATAACGGAAGACGCTATTCCAGGCCCCTTCCTAGGATCAGTGCAAAGACTAGGACCACCAACCACAGAAGACAGATTAAAATGACACTGAGGGAACAGAACTTCTAGACCCACAAAGACAGACATAATCATAAGTTCAACTCCTTGACTCGTCCAGATACCAAGACCTCTAGATACAGAGTCTGATGTTATCACCCAGGACAGAGCAAAAGTCTTCCATACACCACAAAAGCACCAAGGGGAGAGTAAATGAACCTGAAAGGAGTCTATAATTAATCCCATGACAATATACTTCAAGGGTGGAAAAACCCTGTATCTCTTTAGGCAAAGGAAACTCCTTATCGAATGACCCCAATATTTACTGTGCATCTGCAGGAGGGGGAAAAAAAAGCACAAAACAATTTTTATTATTATTTACTTATCTATTTTTTTGTTGATTTAATTGTTGTGGTTTGGCTATTGAAGTGGATGTCTCCATTTATATTTATGTATTTATTTTCTACTTTTCTTTCCTTATGTGCTCTGCCACATTTTTTTATCTCAATACCATGGCTTTTATATGGTGCTTACCCTTTTTTTGTTTTGTTTTGTTTGTTTGTTTTTGAAATGCTCACTGGATATTTTATTTGACAGTTCTTTATGTACTATTGTGGTTTTTCACCTTCTTTTTCCCCTTTGTCTCTCAAACCAAAGGTGAAAGACTCTAGAAGGACTCCACCCATTTCCGGAGTATCTGATTCTTTTTTCTTTTTTTTCTCCAGGTTATTACTTTTCTCTTCTTCAAACAAAACTGCATAACTTGAACTATCTAGTCCCGCCTCCCAATTGGGGGGAGGGAAATAAGGGAGGTACCAAGACCACTAAGTAGTAAGCTAGGCACAGAGGGGACCACTTATTCTAGCAGCCCCGGGGGGTAAGGGAAGAGGATATGGGAAGAAGGACAGGAACAGAGGTGGAGGGAGGGCAATTCGGTGATGAAAATTCCCCTGATTTTATGTTAATATGTACCTAAACTATTATTGTCAACAATATGTAAGCCACTATGATTAAAATAAAATTTATATTTAATAAAAAAAAGAACTAAACTATGGAAAAATGACCTTTCCTTAACTTAAAGCTACTTTTAAAATCAAAATTAATCAAAAAAAGAAAGAGTAATAAATAATTGGACATTAAATGACAGCTATGATGAAATACTCCAAAGATGGCTTCACTAAATAAAGCATTTTAAGATTGATGAAAAATCTTGTAAAAAGATTCCAGAAAAGTTTTTTCATTAGCAGTTATAGCTATTCATGCAGAAGTTTATACAACAAAACACTGATATTTTTGGCTTTGTTTGTACCTTCTGACCTGGAATATGAGTTTTAAATATACATTGTCTTTATCAGCTTCATTAAATAAAACAAAATTAAACAAAATATTTGTAAAAGAAGAAAAAAGTGAACAAGAACAAGTTCAGGGAGAAAGGGACTGTTTATTCAGTGCTGGTGGAAATACCAATAGGTCCAGCCTTTTGGAAAAATATAGAGATAGTCCTCAAAAGCCTAAAAACTGAGGTGCCACATGACCCAGAAATACCACTCTTAGAAATATAATTTGTGATGCCAAAAAACACAGTGTAGAAAAGCCCTCTGCATTTCTACTTTCATTATTAATCCACATTATTCACAATAGCTAGAATCTGTAAACAAACCAGGTGCTCAAGAATAGATGAGTGGATAAAGAATCTGTGTGCACAATGGAATACTATACAAAAGCTGGGGGAAATTAAGTCATGAAATTTGCTTATACAAAGATGTATATGGGAAATATTTTGCTAAGTGAAATGAGTCAGAGGGAGCGGGCTATATAATCTCACTCCTTTATGGGATTTTTACAAAAAAGACAATAATAATATCCAGAGTCAATTGAGATGAGGGCCAAGAGGACCAGTCCATAATAGCAAGCTTGCCACAAATAGCAGGAGAGTGCAATTAGGGCAGAGAAGAAACCATTATGACACTGACAGTGAAAATGATCACTCTGAACTTTTGGTGCTAAAAGGGGATAAAGTCATAGGCATGATACCCTTCAGTAGCAATTTTCAAACCACAATTCCTAAAAGGGAGGAAAAAAGAAGGGAAGTGGGAGTGTGAGAAAGAAGCATATTAGAGATAACTTCTACTCCCACTGAACAACACACAAGCTCTAAATTCCATTTCTACACGAATGAATGTATTATTATCATAGCTATTATTTATATCTCTTAAACATTAACCCTGAAAAGGGTGCTAGACTTTTTATTTGGCTTCATTTGTTTGTTTTGTTTTTGTTTTGGGGCCACGTCCAGTGATCCTCAGGGGTTACTCCTGACTATGTGCTCAGAAATCTTTGTTGGCTTGGGGGACCATATGGAACACTCGGGATCAAACCACGGTTCATCCTAGGTAAGTAGTGTGCAAAAAAAAAAAAAAAAAAAAAAAGCCCTAGCACTGCATCGTTTGGCTTCTTTAATAAAGATGAATCACTGATAAGTTTTGAGTATCATAACTCAACACCTTACAGCCTACAATTCTGAAGTGTATTAGGGAGTATTTTCCTCATCAAGCACAGATAATACAGCTAATTGTAGTCATAAGGGTCTGGGAAGACAAGGAGGATATACTTATCTTAACAAGCTGGGAAAACCTTGCTCAAAACACCATTTTGAACAAGAACCTGGGATTAGGATATTGAATGTCTATAAGAAACCAGAGTCTAGACATTGATTAAGCTTGAAACAGGAAGAGTTTGGTGCAGACAGGAAAGCCAGACCATGGAATAGAAGCTAAGAAGGGGGCAGTCACAAAGCTAGGGACCAAGTTCTGACTGTGGGACACTAAAAGCCTCAACAAAGGGTATAGACATCACCATAAAAAACTTGTAATGGCTCTTTGCAAGGAGCAGCAATAAGATCATCCTATTTGTTAAGAGAGTCTCATAAGGCATATGTAAAACACATAAAAAGTAAAATAAAATGGAATTGTGGAGCCCAGTGGGACTCTTTCAGAAGAGGGTGGAAAAAAAGTTTATTTCTTCTTGGAAAGTTGATGACATGTTTCAGTAGTGTACTAGATAAAGTTTTCTGAATGATGAAATCTGATGGCACTAGAAAAGGGGAAAGAAACTAAAGATGCCAAAAATCTTCCATGATGTGTGTGTTTGTATGAGTGTGTACATGTGTAGTAGAGACATCTTTTGTAATGATCATCACAATCATCCTTAGCACCTATCACATGGTCCTATTCAGAGATTTTGAACACTTGCTCTTTTCTTTAATGTTACAAACTCTTTCCCTTTTAGGCACAGAGAGGATAAATCACTTTGAGTTGAATATTTACAAATAGCAGAGCAGATATAAAATAAACCTACCATTCTTCTGTCCCTCTAATACACATATACAACTCATACAAACACACATCTTCCCCTCATCTGACCAGTCGAAGAATTAGCCACCATGCTAGGAAGAGACAAGTTTACTTGCTGACTGACACAGCTAGTAGCCATAGAACTACACAGTTCAGAGGGAAGAGTGCAGGAAACAAAAATGTCATGTTCAAGTTCTCAGAAAAAATATATGAAATGGAAAAATAGTTATTCCTCTAGCACCTTTTCCTTATAGTTACTTATAATCATAAATTTTCTAGCAAGCTATCACCTAGAGAGCCATTTTTGAGACCTTACTCTCATTCAAATAGACGGTCACCTCTAGTTGACCAGAGTTAGTTACTGAAATAAATGTTTATAATTCTAAGGAAAAGCATTGCAGAAAAAATTAATAGGAAGGTAGGGTGATTGTTGACACTCTGATATTCAATCTATTTCCCCAAATTTACATACTTTCAAGACTAGTCACATACCTTTATTACTATCTCTATATTCAATTGGTAAGCATTAGTTTTGTACTAATTTAAAAGCCAACTTACCAATCTGGTAGGAGGGAAAGCAAAGAATCAAATAGATAAGTTTTCCTAAGAAAATTCATAGAGAAGCATATGTATGTCTGTCTCCCTTAAAAGATGTCCCCTGTCAGAACTGTTGGCATTGGTGGTGAAAATGTGCACTGGTGAAGGTTATTATACATTGTATGACTGTAACTCAATCATGAACAACTTGATTTGTGAAAAAAAAAACTGTATTATAAATAACCTTGTAACCATTGTGTTTAAATAAATAAATACTTTGTGATACTTCAGTAATATACTCTCACAAATCAATATTATGTGAATTTAATTTAAATTAAAGAGAATGAAAAAAGTCATGAAATATCTTAAAATAATAGCCATGAGAAATTGAAAAATAAGCGAATGTATGAGGTATAAGTCTGACATTTGAAGTCATTATAACCATCCCCATAATAGATTTGCTTGCCATTGAGTACTGTATTTTGAGGGACAATAACCTGGCAAGAAATAGAAATGAGGAACAATAAGTGGGTCCAACCAGAGAGTGCTAAAGTCCAAGGAGAGCAGCTGAATAGTGGATGCTGACACGGGCCTCTCCTAACACATGTCCACTGGGCCCAGGCCAGGCTGATAGTGCTGTGGAACACCACAGAAGTAAAGAGATCCACTAAATGGTGCAAGCACATGGTCTGGCCCATCTGTCAGAAACATTAGGTCTGAAGGCCACAGGTGCAGGCGGTACTAAAAAGTAAAAATTATACTTGGGCAGAGGCCATTGATGGAACAGGAAGAAGTAAAATTCAGGATTTGTTTCCAATCGATAAATGGACTAACAACACTCTATTCATCTTTAGCACCTGTTGTTTCTTCCTTTCTCTGGTTCACCATGAATAAAACAGTTTTATTGATAAAAGATGCTGTGTGTACACAGGACCAGCCTTCTGCCTATTGTGAACCAGACAAAGTTTGTTTGGTACCCTCTCCAGCCAGCTGGCTAGAACTGCTGCCTTCCTGTCCCTACAGGAGCCAGGGCTCACTTCTTGTGGTGAAAACCCTGCTTGTTCTCATTTTCCCAACTCACAAATGTGTCCTTAACACCTAGTGGCCAGAGTGTTCAGCTAAACAAGAACAGAGAGATCAAACAAGTTATGAAATCCTGTCATCTCACTAATGCTGCTGATTTTCTAGTGCAGGATGCAAACACAAAGTTAAGCAAACTAGAGAATTTTCATGGCCAAATAAAAGTGCAATAAAATTACCATTAAACAATGACTGAAGGACAAAGAAACGTAGGTTCCAAATTGTGATATTTGAAAGGGAAGAAGTAGAATTAATCTATGACTTGGAAAATAAAAGACTATAGAATATTTTGAATAACAAAAAAAAGAGTTGAAAGTATTTTATCCATCTAGTTGAAGAAATAGGTAAGTTAAAGGCATAAAATTTGAAGGGCTTAAATTATGGTAGGGAGATAAAAGGCCATACAAATTTGAAAATACTTTATCCCCAATGAACAGCTTTTGTGACTCAGAAAATGAATTCAGATTAACTAGGCCTTCTGAGTACTGATCTTCACATCTGCAAAATTAAGGTGCATTCAATAAATATTACTGAGAATCTAATATGGACCAAATTCTGCTCATAGTATTAAGAGTATTAAGAGAATTAGGCATTACAAGTATCATGAGAATTAAGAGTATCTACTTCAGATAGAATTGCTAGAATTTAAACACAAATGTGTAAAGAACTTATCACAATGCCTCACAAGCAGGGTAATCAATAGTTAAGGAGGCTTGCTGAGATTTTGGTAATGATAATGATAAAGGACTCTGATTTAGCACAGAGAGGTATTAAGAAAAAACCCTTCTCTTTTTTTTTTTTTTGGTGGGGGTAGAGGAAACATAACCAGGACTGTGACCCATACTTTTCAGGGTCTGCTACATGAGGAAGAAATTTTAGACAAGAGAACTGGACCAGAGTCCTAAACCAGTTGTCTCAAAACAATTCAATATGGAGGTCCAATTTTCAACCTTCACTTACCACATAAAACTGGAGATGTGCTCCTCTAGGAAAAAACTATTATTCTGGTATAGAAAGATATCTTAAGAGATGGAACACAGTCCAAGAGATAGAGCAGTGGGTAAAGAACTCGCCTTATACATGGGTAACTGGTCATCTCACTAATGCTGCTGATTTTCTAGTGCAGTATGCAAACACAAACAAAATTAAGCAAACTAGAGAATTGATATGGTCCCCCAAGCCTTATCAGGAGTGATTTCTGATCATAGAACAAAGTAAGCCCTAACCTTAAACCTATCCCTGAAAAAAAGAATGTGCATCTGCATGTGTACATAAATCCCCACGTTTGATCTTAATTCTGCATTGATGTCTGAGCACCACTGTGTCTATATCTCATGCAAATAGCTCTACCACATGATATATACACTAAATCATCAAGACCATACTGGAGCGGACTCCCAAAACAATACGTTATTAATAATTTTTAAGTTTTAATGAAATTTTGAAAAGGAAAATACATTACTCTGAAACAAAACAGGGACCAGAGTAGTGGTGCAAGCTGTAAGGCATCTGCCTTGCAAGTGCTAGCCTAGAATGGACCGCGGTTCCATCCCCTAGCGTCCCATATGGTCCCCCAAGCCAGGAGCGATGTCTGAGTGACAAGGAGTAGCCCTGAGCTCAATGGGTGTGGCACAAAAACAAAACAAACAAACAAAAAATAAAATAAAACAAAATCATGTTGTTTTTGTTTTGTTGTTAGTGTCAATTTTGGGGTCACACCCAGAAATGTTCAGGAGTTACTTCTGGCTCTGCTGTAAGGAATTTCTCCATGTGGTGCCTGGGGAACCATATATATCGGATGCCAAGGATTGAACCTGGGTCTGGCATGTGTAAGGCAAGCACCATACTTCTTGTACTATCTCACAAGACACCATCCCAAAATAAAACCACTTTGAACATACTCTAATTTTTTATGTTTAAGGGGAATCCAAAACATCATAAAACCATTGTATTTCTTTTCTAATGTGTACCTACACATCCATACATTTGTGACTCTGTCCTTTTCCATTTTCAAACATCAGTAATAAGCTACTGCCAATTAATCTAAATCCCTATCATTATCCCTATCATATAATTTGTACTTATTAATGCCTACTGGGTTTCTCACCATAAAATCACAGAATCACCATTTGACTCCCAAGTTCAAATTAGTCTATCATGGACTAATCAGGAATATGAATAGCCTATCAAATGAAGTAAGTAAGAAAAAAGACAATCTAACATGTTCTCATTTATATGTGGTATATAGGAGAACTGAATAAGCTATATCTATATCACCTTGGCTCCAGAGTATAAAGAATAAAAGGCAGAGAAGAAAATAAATTGATAGGAGAAAGAAGAGATAGACAAGAGGCAATGAAGAACAGTTCTCCTCCAAGGAAATTCTAGTACAATGGTAGTGTAAATGATCAGTACAGTTAATTATTCAAATCAAAAAGTCAACAACACTGAAAATAAGAGTTGAAAACTTGAACAACCAGTTACAGATGTATCTGCTAAGGCTGGTCATGGGGAGTGAGGTATGTGGGAGAGAATCTGGGAATCCTGGTTGGAAGGAAGACATTGATGGTGGGACTGATGCTGAAATTTAGTATGTCTAAAATACAGCTAAGAATAATTTTCGAAGTCATGGACTTAAATATAATAAAATAAATATTTATTAGGTTTCCATGTCTACATTTGGCCAGCTCCATAAACACGCTCTTTTCTCTAAGGTATTTGTACTAAGCCATGAAAAATCATGGGTACACAGTTTGCCCAGCTGAAAATGGCTTCAATCTTGGGAGAGTAGGGTGAGTCAAGGCTCTGCTCTACTGAAGCCATGCCAGCTGTATCCACCACCCACAACCATACTAATCAACTGCTTCACCAATGTCCAGTTTCATCACTCAACCAGGGAGCTCTGCAGAGAAACCATATGAACCAAAACTCCAGATATGTTGATAATGGGCTGACATCTCCAGGACTATTTTTGGAGTAGGCAATCATTGTTGACTTTCTCATACTTCTGGAAGCCCTAACAGTTGAAACATTTCCCCATAAATGCTTCAAAATCAGTTACAGAGCTTTGAATTCCTCACTGTGTGGCCACATACATGGCCATGCAACATGTGTGGCAGCATATGTGGTCATGCAACAACTCCTATTTTTTTTTCAGCAGTATCATTCCAGTAGGAATACATCAATTTAGATGAATGTGGATTCAAAGCCACCTAATGTTCAGAAACAAAACAAATACAAAAAAATCATGTCACAAACCTAACATTTAACGATGTCATTTTAAGATACATTGATTTTTAAAGCTCTTCTTTAACAAATTATTTTAATATAATTTTTATTTTGATCATAGTGGCTTACATATTGTTGACAATAATATTTTAGGTACATATTTACATAAAATCAGGGAGGATTCCCATCACCAATTTGTCCTCCCTACACCTCCGTTTTTGTCCTACCTCCCATATCCTCTTCCCTCACCCCCAGGGCTGCTAGAATATGTGGTCCCCTCTGTACCTAGCCTACTACTTAGTAGTCTTGCACCTGTTTGGTCTTGGTGCCTCCCTTATTCCCCCCTCTAACTGGGAGGCAGGACTAGCTAGTTCAAGTTATGTGATTTTGTTTGAAGAAGAGAAAAGTAATAAACTGGGGTAAAAGTCTAATACGCCAAAAATGGGCGGAATCCTTCTAGAGGCTCTCATCATCGATTTGAGAGACGAAGGAGAAAAAAAGGTGAAACACTCCACCAGTACAAAAAGAAGTATCAAATATCCAGTGAGGACTCCAACAATAATGATAAGCACCACAAAAAAAAAAAAAAAAAAAAAAAACGCCATGGTCTTAAAATAAGAAACATGGAATAGCACATAAAGAAAGAAAAGAAAAAAATAAGTATAACTGGGGACAACAACTTCAATAACCACACCCAAACAAAGAAATTGACCAAAAATAATATATAAAAAATAAACAATGTTTTGTGCTTTTTGCTTTTTTTTTTCCCTCCTGGCCTGGCACAGTAAATATTGGGGTCATTCGAAAAGGAATTCACTTGGCCTAAGAGATATGGAATTTCTCCGCCCTTGGAGTATATTGTCATGGGATCAACTATAGACTCTGTTCAGGAACATTTACTCTCCCGGTGGTGCTTTTGTGGTGTTTGGAAGACTTCTGCTTCGTCCTGGGTGATACAATCAGACCTCTGTATCTAGAGATCTCAGTATCTGCACAGGTCCAGGGGCGGGACTTATGATGAAGTCAGTCTTTGTGGTTCTAGAAGTTCTGTTCCCTCAGTGTCGTTTTAATCCATCTTCTGTGGTTGATGGTCTTGGTCTTTGCACTGAACCTAGGATGGCACCTAGGATAGCGTCTTTCTTTGTGTTTCCGGAAGCCCCATTCCGTTACAATTGTCTCTGCCAGACCTTTGGAACTGGGTATCATGGTTATTGTGCAGGTCATAGTTCAAACCCTAGAATAGGGCTTTTTTATTGGTCCCAAGATATATACAGTCTGGTCATGGTTCTAGCAGCCAGTCATCTGTAAATCGCGATCTTGGCTTTTGGACCTACCAAAGAGTGACAAGCCTTCTGATATTGTCTTATCGTTAGCTAGTAAGGTAGGATAACTGCTCTTACGTCAAGTTGTTCCCATTTTCCTCGTTGTCAGGATATCATATTAGAGCTGGCACTTGTTGGTGACCCAGCAGTATTAAAGCTGTCCCGGATGGGATTTGTTTCCTGCAGCTGTTGTGAAGAACTGTGCCGTTTCTATGTCTGGGATCCAGGGTTCAAGGCTGGACGGATGGTATCTAATCGCCTGAGGTCTAAGTTGATTCCACATGACATATTTTCAAGATAGGAGATATCCCTGTATTGTAAACAACTATGAGTTCCTATCTCTAGTAGATAAGAGCTCTTATTTATATGTAAGATTTCCCCTTTCTTAGTGTGCCTTTGCAGGGAGAAATGGTGCTACATTATATTGTCGGTGCATTTGGGGGTGGACAGAGGGGAAAACAGAAACAGGTCACATACCCAAAAAAGATTAAAAAAATAGGAATAAAAATGTATGTGATCACATATGTATATGTAGAACAGACATTTAAAAAAAATGAATTAACTAAGTATTTAAAGGACCAAAGTGATGCAAAAAACTACCTTACATTTGGGGAAAAGCAGGTAAAGAGATGGTCTAATACAGGTCTTATGCTTATGTTGGAAGTACAGGTTTTCCCATTGTCTTTTGGGTTTTTCTTGTGGTGTGTGGGTTCCCAGGCATCTTTCCATCACACCCCCTGACCTTCTTCAGATTGGCAAAAGATTTGTGGCAGGGAGGTAAGATACATTGATTTTTTACAAATTTTCATAGTGTGCTTCTTTTTTCTAAAGAAAACAACTTTATTACCACTTACCTGTAAATACAATATATATTATTGCCATGCTTACTAAAAGAGTAGACTTGGGAATGGGTAAAAATCTATGGATAATGACATATAGATAATGACATTGGTGGTAGGACTGGTCTTGGAATAAATGTATTATAATGAACGATGTAATACATGCTCTTAAAGTAATTTGTTTTAAATATATATAAAATAAATATGTGTATCTCTCTACTTAGTCCTCACTTATATCCACTTATCTATTCATTTGGTAATTTCTCTCAAGTCTGTACCTATCTATGAACGATTCATTTTGGTATTTAAAGTTTAATATTGCTAAAATTGTTCTTCAATTTCTATCTTTTTTAATGTTTCAATATGTTTAGTGTAACATTACAATGTAGTTTAAAGAATTGAGTAGGGATTGAAGTAAGTTTTGAAACACAAAAAAGAAAGTTCTTCAAATGTTCATCTCTTTTCTTAGGTGAAATTCACATTTAATAAAAAAAATAACATCAAATTCTCCACCAATTTTTCTTGGGACATGGTCTAAGCTATTTCTATTAAGAAAGAAAAAAACGGGCCGGGAAGGTGGCGCTACAGGTTAGGTGTCTGCCTTGCAAGCGGATGGACCGCGGTTCGATCCCCCGGTGTCCCATATGGTCCTCCCAAGCCAGGGGTGATTTCTGAGCACATAGCCAGGAGTAACCCCTGAGCGTCAAATGGGTGTGGCCCAAAAAAAACAAAAAAAAAAAAAAAAAGAAAGAAAAAAACCTCTTTAGTCTTTTTTATTTTATTTATTTCTCATATTTAAAAAAATTACTTTTTATGTCCAACAAAATATTTCAACAAAAAAAAGATCTCTTTAAGCTCACCTTTTTACAAATAGTGATAAAAAAAAGGAAATTAGTAAATGTGAATAATCATATAACTCTTCTCACAGAAGGGACACTAGGATCAACGTATGTCTTTATAAACTGTCTGAATACTTTCCTGTGTAATCCTTGCACATGGAAAAAATTTATTTTAGTAGTGGGCCAAGAAATAAAATAGCTGACAAATAAATGAAAGTTTACTTTTCCCAAAACCAGTCCTCCATGTTTTGTATGAACTGTTGGTTTTTTTAAAATAAACATGCTGACCAACTAAAGGGAAGCAAAACTTCAAAAATACAGCAATGGTAATGATTCATGGTACTAGAGTGGATAAGCATGGAGAAGAAAACATTTCCTGAGACATATGGCAAGGGGGCCGGAAACTCCAAAGTGAGTCACTAGAAAGTCTCTCATTTGAAAATTCTACCAGAGCAAGTTTCTAACTGCAGATGTCACAGATCTAACTGCAGAGCAGTTTCTAACTACCAAGCAAGTTTCTAACTGCAGATGCCTGCAACCGTTAACATTTCTAACTTGCAGAGTAAATTTCTAACTGCAGATGTCTGTCTCGGCCAGACAGGGGTAGTAGCACTTTGAATTCTATCAGTTTATGAGATCATAGACATCTTCCTGGTATTTTTATTTCACATGGATTTACTGATCACTGACTAGAAGCAAAGTACTGTCCTAAAGACTGAATCAGAGTAGTTAACATAAAAAAATGAGAAAAGAAATAAAGACAAACAAAACCTACATATTGCATTATGAACAATGAGTTATCTGGAGAAAGAATATGTGTTAGTCTGGTAAGAGTAGAGGTGTGTTACTGGTCTGGTGCAAACAAGAGACATGACATACTTTGCTCTATGCAAAAAACAAAATCACTACCTACAGAAGACTGACCTTGACAAACATGGACTGGACAGAACCTCTAGGGTTCATTGAGAAAGATCCTAGCTGAGGCTTTGGCCTAGGATTTGTACAAGAACCAAGATCTCTAATTTCAGAGGTCTGACTTAGACAACTGCAACTGAGCAGAACTTCTGGAACCATACTGAAAGACTCTATCCTAGGCTCAGTTCTAAGATTTGAGCAAAAATCAAGACCACTAATTACGGAGGACTGATTACCACAGGGACTAAAACAGGGACAAAATTTCTAGAACCGTATTAAAAAAAAAAAAAGCTTTCTCCTAGCCTACAATCTACACAAAAAACAAGATCTCTATCTATAAAGGGGTGATATCATCTACAACTGAATGGAAAGCTCCCTGGCACCCTAGAGGGAGCTTGGGATGTGAAAATGAGTGTGTTTATGTAGTTGTTCCCATGGCAGTATGCTTTAAGGGGAGAGAAACCCTGTATCTCTTAGGCCAAGGGAATTCCCAGTCTAGTTTTCCCAATATTTACAGTGCCTATGCCAAAGAAGAAGAAGAAGAAGAAGAAGAAGAAGAAGAAGAAGAAGAAGAAGAAGAAGAAGAAGAACAAGAACAAGAAGAACAAGAACAAGAACAAGAAGAACAAGAAGAAGAACAAGAACAAGAAGAACAAGAACAAGAAGAACAAGAACAAGAACAAGAAGAAGAAGAAGAAGAACAAGAACAAGAAGAACAACAAGAACAAGAACAAGAACAAGAAGAACAAGAAGAACAAGAACAAGAAGAACAAGAAGAACAAGAACAAGAAGAAGAAGAACAAGAACAAGAAGAAGAACAAGAAGAAGAAGAAGAACAAGAAGAACAAGAACAAGAAGAAGAAGAAGAAAGAAGAAGAAGAAAGAAGAAAGAAGAAGAAGAAAGAAGAAAGAAGAAGAAGAAGAAGAAGAAGAAGAAGAAGAAGAAGAAGAAGAAGGAAGAAGAAGAAGAAGAACAAGAACAAGAAGAAGAACAAGAACAAGAAGAACAAGAAGAACAAGAACAAGAAGAAGAACAAGAAGAAGAAGAACAAGAACAAGAAGAAGAACAAGAAGAAGAAGAACAAGAAGAAGAACAAGAACAAGAAGAAGAAGAAGAAGAAGAAAGAAGAAGAAAGAAGAAAGAAGAAGAAAGAAGAAGAAGAACAAGAAGAAGAAGAACAAGAACAAGAAGAAGAACAAGAAGAAGAAGAACAAGAAGAAGAAGAAGAAGAAGAGAAGAAGAAGAAGAAGAAGAAGAAGAAGAAGAAGAAGAAGAAGAAGAAGAAGAAGAAGAAGAAGAAGAAGAAACACAAACCTTTTTAAATAGTTGCTGGTTTCGGGTTTGTTTGTTTTTGGTTTTTTGTACTTTTGTAATTACTTCCCTATTGTCTTTTTGTTTTGTTTCGCTTGTGTTTGTTTTGCTTTGTTTTGTTACCCTTTTCTTCTTTTTTCCCTCTCTCCTTCTAAATGGAAATTTATAACATCTAGATGGTTACCTCCTAGTTCCTCTTTTGTTCCCTTTTGCTTTTGTTTTTGTTGTTGTTGTTGTTGTTTTCTCCTCCCTTATTTTTTCATATCTCCAACAGAGCCACATTACTGGAATCATCTATTTTAGCCTCACAATTTGAGGCGGACCAATGGATGGTACCAAGACCAGACACTCGAGTGAATATTTAATGGAAATAAAAAATGATCAGACTTGAACACCAAACCCATAGTCAATGACAATAGAACCGATACCCAATTTACAACAAGCTGAACAAGTGAGGAATAGTTACACTAGCATTTTGGGGAGTAAAGGAGGGAGATATAGGATGCATGCTGGGAACAGGGGTGGAGAAAAGACAACATTAGGGGGTGGGAATGCCCCTCAATCACTGTCACTATTGCCTTAAATATTCTGTGAGATAATTGTAATTCACTTTGACCACAATTAAAAAAAACAAATTCATAAAAGATAGGTTAAAAAAAGAGTTGAGGTGTGTTGTAGGTTGTAATAAAGCAGTGAAAGAAAATGTAAATCTTCAGTCATAAAGTGAAAGAGCAAAAAAAAAAAAAAAAACAAAACTAGATATCTAGATAAAATAATATCTCTAAAATAACCAGTGAAGATATGAATTCCTACATTTTTTCACTCCTTACTAATCCCTTATTTTACATCTGAGGCAAGTTTGCTAGGAACTGCTTTGACCCCCTTTGTAACTCAGAACTCTTATTGCTTACACCCATAGCTTGATACATATTGTTTTATTGTTAAACTCTGCTTTGTAATTCTAAACATTCTTCTCAATACCTATGACTGGCTTTTACCACATATAAAACTCCTTGCTCAAATATTAAAGTCAGAATGCAGTTCTCCAAGCACATTTTTTGTGTGTTCTCATCATTTCTTCATATGTTGCCATCTGTGTATCCACTGTCCTCCATACAACATTTTGTGGCCCTGCCCTAGAGGAATCTTGTTTCGTTTTGTTTTAGTTGTTTGGGTCACATCCTCTCAATGTTCAAGGCTTACTACTGACTTTGCACTCAAGGATCACCCTGACTTTGCCTCCCGCGGCCCCCAGGTAAATTGAGTTTGAGACCCCTGCTCTAATGCATCTGAACCCCTAGACCTAGTCCAGAGCATATTGTTACTTACAACTGCATAGTATTTCATTTTGTATATATACTACCATTTTATTAGCCACATATTTGTCATTGGACACCTGGTTGATTCATCTTTTAGCTATTGAGTTAAGTGCTGCAATGAACAACAATGTCCATATGTCCTTTTGAATAAACATTTCTCATAGAGGTAGGTACAAAAAATAAAATTGTTGCATAGAAATTAAACTCTATTGTTTTTGTTTTAATTTTAATTTTATTGAAACAATTGTCATTTACAAAGTCCTTCATAGTTGGGTTTCAGACATTCAATAAATTAGGGCAATCCCAACATTAGTGTCGATCTCACTTCACAAATATTCTCCAGGTACATGCTATATCACCACCACTCCTGCCCTCCAGCCTGCCAGTATAACAAGCCCATTTTAAGTTTAGATTGTTAAAGTTTGGGTCTCTTGATTTTATTGTTGTTGATATTGACTACAATGAAGTAGTGTGCATATATTCATTTGGAGGAAGGCTTTTCTTCTTCTTCTTTTTTTTTTTTTTTTTTTTTTTTTTTTTTTTGGTTCTTGGGCCACACCAGGCGACACTCAGGGGTTAATCCTGGCTCTCAGAAATCACTCCTGGCTGGCACAGGGGACCATATGGGATGCCGAGATTTGAACCATCATTGGTCCTGAGTCAGCACTTGCAAGGCAAACACCCTACTGCTGTGCTATCTCATCTGGTCCCCATGGATGAAAACTTTTCTGTCCCGAAGATAGATACACAAAAGTGAGATTGTTGGGTCATATAGAAGAACAATTTTGAGTTTACTGAGAATCCTCCATACTGTTTGAAATCAGGCAGAAATCTTACCAGAAGAAGATGAGAGTTCTTTTTCCAACACATACCTGCCAACAGAGGTTATCCCAATTTTTTGATCCCATTTTTTTGATATGTGCCATTCTCCTGGTGTATGATGATCTCTCATTGTTGTCTTGATTTGGATTTCCCTAATGATAGGTGATGATGCACAATTTTTCATGTGTCTGTGGCCATATGTTGATTTTTCTAAGAGAAGTGTCTATTCATTTCCTCTTCCTATTTTTGATGGGGATTTTAGGTTTTGTAGAGTTAATCTTTGTGAGTACATTGTATATCTATCTGATGTGATAAGTACAAATTTTTTTCCAATCAGTTACCTGTCTGTCTTCTAGTTTTAGCCCATGTTTTTTTGGTTTTATTTGTTTGTTTGTTTTTTGCCATCAAAAACTTTTTAGTTTGATGCAGTCCCAATTATTTAAGTATGATGCTCTAGCTCTTGCCATTGGTATCCTATCATCAAAGACTTCTTTGAGGTCTAAGTCTTTGAGAGTTCTGTCTATGTTTTTTACAATGAAATTTATGGCTTTGGGTTGATCGCAAGTTCTTTAACACATTTTGAATTGATTATTGTGTAAGGTGTGAGATCATCTTTACTTAAACATTCTTCAAAGAAGTGAATAGTTGAAATCTTAAAATTTATTTGGAACAATAAACACCACAAATAACTAAAGCAACCATAGGGAAAAGAAGATGAGAAGCAACACTTTACCCAACTTTAAATTGTACTATAAAGCAATATTAATTAAAGCAGCATGTTATTGGAATAAAAACAGACCTTCAGATCAATGGAATATACTTAAGTATTCAGATAAGGTTCTCTAGAAATACAATAAATTAATCTTTGATAGCAAGAGGCAAGACATGAAAGATGGAGCAAGGAAAGCCCCTTTAACAATTGGAGCTGGAACAACTAGTCATCCTCATGCAAAAAGGCAAACTCAGACCTTCATCTAACACCCATGCACATGGGTATAATCCAAATGGATAAAAGACGTTGATATCAGACCTGGAACCATAAGATATATAGAGGAACATGTAGGTAAAACACTTCATGATACTGAGAGACTAAAGGAAAAAAACTCACTGTTCAAACAATTGGAAGCAGAGAAAAACAGAAAGGTTTATCTTAAGCTAAGAAACTTCTGCACCTCAAAGGAAATATTGACTAGGATTCAAAAGCCACATACAGAATAGGAGAAATTATTCACCCTATACCCATCATATAAGGAGATAACATCAAAGATATACAAGATATAGACAGAATTTAACAGATAAAAACATCTAACACATCAAAAATGGGGAGAAGAAATGAAGACAATTCCTCAAAGAAGAAATACAAATGGCCAAAAGACACATAAAAATGCTCCACATCACTAATCACCAGGGAGGTGCAAATAAAAACAACAAAGAGGTAACATATCACACCACAGAGACTGGCACACACCACGAAGAACAAGAACAATAAGTACTGGCGGGGATGTGGGGAGAAAGAAACTCTCATTCATTGCTGGTGGGAATGCCTTTTAGTACAGCCCTTATGGAAAACAATATGGAGATTCCTCAAAAAACTGGAAATTGAGCTCCCAGATTGTTGCAAGTGCCCCTGAAGAGGTTGACTGATGGAGGGATGGAGGATGAGGTCTTTCCCCTCCAGCTCTGCCACCCTGTCCAGCTGACGGTTCTGAGGTGAAACGGCAGGTAAACAGCTCGCAGACAGTCAGGCTTGTGGAAATATTAGCTTTATTCGGTGGACAAGACTGAAGTCCAAAGACTCAGCATCAGTTCCAGCCAAAAGCCCCACCCCCCCGCCTTCCACAGACCCTTGTTTTTATTCCTCAGAATCTGGTACCACCCAATGGTGGAAGCAGAATCAGGTACCACCCTAGGGTGGGGGCAGAATGCCAGGTCACACCCTAGGGTAGGACACAATCACTGATCAGGGTAGGGTCAGTAACATAATAGTCCCCTAAAATATTTACATACACAACACCGTATGATCCAGCTATACCCAAGGAACATAAAAATACAATACAAAGATTTCTTCCTCACACCTATATTCGTTTCAGTGCTATTTACAATAGCCAGACTCTGGAAACAGCCAAGATGCCCTTCAACAGAGAAATGGCTAAAGAAACTGTGGTACATTTACACAATGGAATATTATGCAGCCATCAGGAAAAAAAGAAGTCATGAAATTTTCCTATACATGGATGAACATGGAAACTATTATGCTAAGTAAACTAAATCAGAGGGAGAGAGATAGACACAGATTAGTCACACTCATCTTTGTGACTTAACAAAAGAAAAGGGATTATTGTAATAACACTCAGAGATGATAGACATGGGGGCTGGATAGACTGTCTCACAATATGAAGCTTACCACAAAGATTTGTGAACACATTTAAAAAAATAACTGCACTGACAACTATCATGACAATGTTAATAAGTGAGAGAAGTAGAATTCCTGTTGGATATGGGGGAAGATGATGTTGGGAATGTTGCACTAGTGAAGGGGGGGGGTTCATTTCTATAACTGAAACCCAGCTACAAACATGTTCGTAGCCATAGTGCTTAAATTGTTTTCTTAAATAAAAGTTCATTTCTTAGAAATAAATTTTATACATAAGTTGCAAAATGGCTTTATATCATGGTCCAAGTTGGTCCTTTGATCTTATTCTCAACATTTTTTTTTTTTTTTGGTTTTTGGCCTGCACCCGGCAGTGCTCAGGGGTTACTCCTGGCTGTCTGCTCAGAAATAGCTCCTGGCAGGCACGGGGGACCATATGGGACACCGGGATTCAAACCAACCACCTTTGGTCGTGGATCGGCTGTTTGCAAGGCAAACACCACTGTGCTATCTTTCCGGGCCCAGGTCTTCGAGTGTTCTACCTATTTTATTCTCTATAAATTTTATAGATTCAGGTCTAATTTCGAGGTCTTTGATCCATTTTGAGTTGATTTTTGTATAAGGAGTGAGGAATGAGTCAATTTTGAATTTCTTACATGTGGTTTTTCAGTTGTACCAACACCATTTGTTAAAAAGACTTTGTTCCATTTCAAGTTCTTGGCTCTTTTGTCAAATATTAGTTGACTGTGTATCTGGGGGTTTATGTCTGGAAATTCTGTTCTAACCCACTGGTCTGAGGCTCTGTCCTTGAACCAGTACCATGCTATTTTGATCACTATGGCTTTATAGTATAGCTTCAGGTTAGGTAGTGAGATGCCACCCAGCTTCCTGTTTTTTAGTATGTGTTTGGCTATCCTGGGTCTTTTGTGGTTCCAGATAAATTTTATGATTAATTGTTCTAATTCTTTAAAGAATGATGTCTGAATTCAAATTGAGTTTACATTGAATCTATATATAGTAGTTTTGGTAGGATAGTCATTTTGACTGTGTTGATTCTACCTACCCACGAGCATGGGATGTTCTTCCATTTCCTTAGATCCTCTTCATTTTCTTTCTAGAGTGTTTTGAAATTTCCCTGGTATAGGTCTTCACTTCCCTTGTAAGGTTGATTCCTAGGTACCTTATATTTTTTGATACTATTTTAAATGGAGTTGTATTTTTGATCTCTCTCTCCTCAACTTTATTATTTGTGTAAAGAAATGCTACTGTCTTTTGTGTATTGACTTTGTAGCCAGCCACTTTGCTGTATTGGTTAATTGTTTCTAGGAGTTTTACTGTGGACTCTTTAGGGTTTTCGATGATATCATCATATCATCTGCAAAAAGAGATAGCTTGAGTTCCTCTTCCCCAATTTGGATTCCTTTGATTCCCGTCTCTTGTCGGATTGCTATTGCTAGGACTTCTAAGATTATATTGAATAAGAGTGGATAGAGTGGACAGCCTTGCCTAGTTCCTGAGTTTAGTGGAAATGCTTCTAGTTTTTTGCCATTAAAAATAATGTTGGCTGTGGGCTTTTCATAGATAGCTGTAACTATCTTGAGGAAGGTTCCCTTTAACCCTATTTTGCTGAGTGTTTTCAACATGAAAGGGTGTTGGATTTTGTCAAACACCTTCTCTGCATTGACTGATATGATCATGTGCTTTTTGTCTTTCTTGTTGTTGATATGATGTTTGATGTTGATTGATTTGCATATGTTGAACCAACCTTGCATTCCTGGAATGAAACCCACTTGGTCATGATGTATGATCTTTTTGATAAAGTGCTGGATTCGGTTTGCTAAAATTTAGTTTAGAATCTTTGCATCTATGTTCATTGGTGAGATTGGTCTGTCGTTTTTTTCTTGGTGGTGTTTTTGCCATCTTTGGGAATGAGTGTGATATTAGCCTCATAAAAGGAATTGGGGAGGATTCCTGTTTCTTCAATAGTTTGGAAGAGCCTGTGGAAAAGTGGTAGTAAGTCTTCTTGGAATGTTCGATAGAATTTGCCTGTAAATCCATATGGACCTGGACTTTTATTCTTAGGGAGTTTCTTAATTATATCTTCAATTTCCTCTGAAGTGATTCGTCTATTTTGGCTTTTTAGGTCTTTCTTATCCAATCTCAGAAGATGGTATTTTTCCAGGAATCTGTCGATTTCTACTGAGTTCTCTAGCCTAACTGAGTATAGTTGTTTATAATATGATCTCATAATATGTTGTATTTCTTGGGGTTCTGTTGTAATCTCTCCCCTTCCATTTGTGATCCTACTGATTTGGGTGTTTTCCCTCTTTTTTTTTTGGTGAGTTTTGCCAGTGGTTTGTCTATCTTGTTTATTTTTTTCAAAAAACCAACTCCTGGTCTCATCGATTTTTTTTGTATTGTTTTCTTGGTTTCTATGTTGTTTATTTCTGCTCTGGTTTTTATTATTTCTTGCCTTCTGGTTGTGGTTGGATTTCTTTGCTGCTGTTGTTCCAATTCCTTGAGGTGATCCTTTAAACTCTTGGTTTTGTCATTTTCCTGTTTCTTGACATAGGCCTGTATTGCTATGAGTTTCCCACAGCTTTTGCTGTGTCCCACAGATTTTGACAGGTTGTCTCTTCATTATCATTTGTCTCAAGGAATCTTTTTATGTCTTCCTTGATCTTCTCTTTAATACAGCTGTTGTGGAGCAGCATTTTGTTTAATCTTCAGGTATTAGTTTTTCTCCATTGCTTCTTCTTATAGTCAATTTTGACCTCTGTTGCATAGTTATTGATAGGGTGCTTCTAATGATCCTTACATTTGTGATCTTATATAGGTTTGATTTGTATCCTAGGACATGGTCTATTCTGGAGAAGGTTCCATGTGGGCTTGAGAAGAATGTGTATTCTCTTTTCTGGGGATAGAGGGTCCTATAAAAGTCTATTAGCTCTAGATCTTCTAATTTTTCATTTAAGGCTCTTATTTGCTGTTTTTCTGTTTGGTGGATCTGTCCAGTGGTGATAGTGGAGTATTGAGATCTCCTACAATTATCACATTTCCCTTCATGTGTTTCTCCAGGTTTGCAAGCAGTTGCCTCACATATTTTGCTGGCTCTACATTAGGTGCATAAATATTGACCAGGGTTAGTACTTCTTGATCTAGTGTTTCCCCTGATCAGTAAGTAGTGTCCCACTTTGTCCCTGATTACTTTTTTGAGGTTGAATGGAATTTGGTCTGATATAAGAATAGCTGTCCCTGCTCTTTTTTGTTTTCTATTAGCCTGACTAATTAATTTCCATCCTTTTATTCTGAGCCTGTGCTTGTCCTGTAGTTGTAGGTGTGTTTCTTGCAGGCAGCAGAAGTCTGGTTTATGTTTTCTAATCCAGTTCTCTACTATGTGTCTCTTAATGGGAGAGTTTAGTCCGTCAACATTTAGGGAGATTATTGACAGAAAGGACTGTTGTGCAGTTGTGTTGTGTAGGGTGGTTGTTGTTACAATCAGGGGTTTGGATTGTGTAATTTGTCTCTGAGTATGTTGTTTAGGAGTGGTTTTGTTTGCGCAAATAATGCAAGCTCATTTTTGTTTGAGAATGTTTTTATTCTGCCCTCCCATATGAATGAGAGTTTTGCTGGATATTGTACCCTAGGTGGGAAGTTTCTTTCATTCAGGCATTTAAATATGTAATTCCACTGTCTTCTTGCTTGAACTATTTCAAATGGGAGATCTGGTTTGATTCTTATGTTTCTTCCTTTGTATTTGAGGGTTTTTTTCTCCCTTATTGCTTTAAGGAGATCATCTTTCTCTTTGTTTTTTGCCATTTGCATTACGATATGTCTTGGTGTTGGTTTGTTAGGGTCTATTTTATTAGGGACTCTCTTCACCTCCTGGATTTGCACTGAATCATTTTTCCAGAGGGTGGGAAAGTTTTCCGTTATTATTTCCCTGACTACTTGTTCTTCCCCTTTTCCTCTTTCCTCCCCTTCTGGTATACCCACAATTCTTAGGTTATTTCTTTTGTCCTTGTTCATTAGATACTGGACTTTTCCTTCCAGTGCTTTGCCTTTTATTTCCTTGCTGGTTTCTTGGTCATTTTTTTGTTTGTTTGTTTGCAGTTTTCCTTTGAGTTCTTCAATGTGCTTCTCCAATTGTGTTATCCTGCTCAAATGGCTTGTTATGTCATCTTTTAACTCTTTTATTTCCCTTTGTATGGAATCTCTCATATTCTTTGACAGTTCTTCTTTAATTTGGCTGATTTGTTCCTCCATGGATTTCTTATATTCGGTGGCTAGCGTTTCCTTCATTTCCTTAATCAAGGCTTCCATTTCGGTTTCATGGCTGTTTTTAAGTCTCCTTCCTATGATCTGTGTGTTTTGGTGGACTTGGAAACTTGCTAGGGTTTCTCTCCATATCTCCATATGTTAGGGTTCTCCTTGATTTACCCAAATTTCTTTGCATTTATTGGTGTGGCTTGGAGTTCAGTGCCTTCCGAGTTCAGCCTGCTTTGGTCCCCTGTGGCGTGTGGATGGGTCCCCTCCCTGAGCGTGGTTCTAGAGGGGTCTGTTGGGTGGGCTCACCGAGATTTTGCTCCTCCTATGTTCTCTAGTAGGGTCTGGTCTGGTTTTTCCTTTTGTTGGCAGCTAGTGCAGTTCCTCTCCTGGCCACAATGTGGGAGGGCACTGTTGAGCCTAGCTCCCTGTCCTCCCTCCTTCCCTGTGAGTCATCGAAGCTCCACCCCCTCCGAGCCTCAGCTGAGAAATTCCCTCAGTCAAACCCACCTGGCGTTCTCTCTTCACCCCTCAGGGTCCGGGTCCCAGGTCCCAGGGGCTCAGGGGGCAGGCTGCTCTAGGATATCCTCAAGGTCCTGGAAGTAGACCAAAGCTCACCTGGTCTGTAAGGTCTAGCCCTTCCCAGCGGCAATAAGTGGGTCAGTTGCAGGGTTCTCTGGGTGCCCACGTGGGGAGGTGGCCAGATGGCGCCCTCGTCCTGCCTGCAGTTGGGTCGGGGGTCCCTGAATTCAAGTGCAGGGCTGCGGTGGAACGCGGGGTCCAGCACACACGTGGGGAGGTGGCCAAGTGGTGGGCACACTTGCCCTGCCTGCAGTTTGGTCAGGGGTCCTGAATTCAGGCGCGGGGGCTGCTGCGGGGTCCGGTGCCCACGTGAGGAGGTGGCCGAGTGGCAGGCGCACTCACCCTGCCTGCAGCCGGGTCGGGGGTCCCTGGGTTCAGGCCCCATACTAGGTCTTAGAATGTTCTTGCATCCTTGTATCCTGGCATGTGCAAGGCAAATTCCCTACCACTTGCGCCACCACTTCAGCCCCTATGAATGATATTTATAATAAAAAAAGTTTAATGATAAACAAAAAATAATGTTGTCTGTGGGCTTTTAATAGATAACTGTTATTATCTTGAGGAAAGTTCCTTCCACACCTTTTTTGCTGAGGGTTTTCATCATAAATGGGTGTTGTTTTTCTAAATGCTTTCTCTGCATCTATTGATATAATGTGGTTTTATTATTCCTTTCACTGCCATGGTGTTATGTTGCCTGATATGTGTATATTGAACCATCTTTGCATCCATGGCATAATATCCATTGGTCATAATCTTTTGATGTAGAATCTTTTGATGTGTTGCTGGACTAGGTTTGCTAAAATTTTGTTAAGGATTTTTGCATCAATGTGGTTTGATAGGGTGCTGTATAATTATTATATTGGTAAATGTATGTAAGTTAGACTTGTGTTCTAAAATGTGGTTTATCCTAAAGAATATTCCATGTGCACTTGAGAAGAATGTGTATTCAGCTTTTTGAGGTTGAAAGGCCCTGTATAGATTCATTAATCCCAGTCCTTCTAGTTTTTTCATTTATGGATTTTATGTCTTTTCAAGTCATGTCTAGTGAATTTGTCCAATGGAAATAGTGGCACTATCATGTTTCTATCTATATATTTTTCTAGTTTGTGAGCAAAAGCCTTACATACTTTCCTGACTCTATATTTGGTGCATAAATGTTGACCAAAGTTAATATTCCCTGGGCTATTGTTCCCCTGATCAATAAATATGTCCATCCTTGTCTCTAAGTACTCCCTTGAGGTTGAATGCAATTTTTCTGATATAAGTATGGTTGTTGCAGCTTTTTTTTCCTCAGTAGTTTATTTCATTGTTTTCCACCCTTTTGCTCTGAGCCTGTGTCTATCCTGGTTTTTTTATGTGTTTCCTGCAGGAAGTAGATGGTTGGGTTCTGCTTTTGTTTGTTTATTTGTTTTGTGGGGTTTGGGGGTAATTTTTGGTGACACATGGTGATGCTTAGGGGTTACTCCTGACTCTGTGCTCAGAAATCACTCCTGGCTTGGGGGACCATATAGGACAGCAGGGGATCAAATCGTGGTTTGTCCTAGGTCAGCAGCGTGCAAGGCAAATGCCCTACTGCTGTGCCACCACTCTGGCTCTGAGTTCTGTCTATTGATCTAACCTGCAACTCTGTGCCTTTTGATGGGAGAGTTTAGTCTACTTGAGGATATTTAGACATTTGAGATTATTAATATGAAGGGCTGTTGTAACATTATATTATGTAGAGTTGTTGCTATTACAATTAGTTATTTATTTTATATAATTACTCTTTGAGCAGTTCGTTTAGAGTTGGTTTGTTTAGCATGAATGTTCCGAGTTCTTTTTTTTTCTGAGTATGTATTTAACCCATTCACATATGAATAAGAGCTTGCTGGGAAGTGGACTCTAAATTGAAAGTTTTTTTTCAAACAATAGTTTGAGTATTTTTTATTCCACTCTTTTCTTGCCTGCATTGTATCAAATGGAAGATCTAGTTTGATTCTTACGTTTTTTTTTCCTTTACACTTGTAGTAATTCTTCTCCCTTACTACTTTAAAGAGTCCATCTCTTAATTTATTTTTATTTCTATTTCTTGTTTTTTGCCATTTGGTTTACTATGTCTTGCTATTGTTCTGTTAGAGTTTTCTTTGTTTGGCACTCTTTTTGCTTCTTGGGTTTGTACAGCAGCCTCTTCCAAGAGAGTAGAAAAGCCCTCTGCTATTATTTCCCTCACTATTTGTTCTTCCCCTTTCCTTTTTCTCCTCTTCTTGTATTCCTTTAATTTGGAGTTAATTTTTTGTCTTTTTTTTCATTAACTACATTACATTTTCTTCCATTGTTTTGTCTCTCCTTTTTTTGACATCACTCCTGGCTTGTAATTTGTCTTCATGTTTATCTATGTGATTCTCCACTCATGTAATTCTGCTACTATAGTTTGCTAACATGTTTTTTAGTTCCATCATTTCCATTTGTATGGATTTTCTCATCTTTTGAAAGAGTTCTTCTTTGAGTTCTTAAATTGTTCATCTATATATTGATTAATTTCACAGGCTAGTGACTCCTTGATTTCTATTGCTAAAACATTAAGTGTTCATTTTATGTCCTCGTCTATAATCCTCATGCATGTTGGTGTCCTTAAACATTTGCCAGGGAGTCTCTCCATATCCCCAGTTGCAGTGATTTTTCTTTCATTTCTTCATGTTAATTATTTAATTGTTTGGAATGCTGGTTTCAGATTAAGAAACCTGAATTGATTGTATGAAAGGTGGCTATAGATATATTTGTTTTAGAGGTTATTTTCCTAAACACGCGAGGTTATATAAGTATGATATAAATATTGCCAACAAATTCATTGGTTTGTTCAACTGAGTTTCGAGTTTGTATTTTCTAAAAGAAAGGAGTTCTAGGTCCAATGTGCCTGGAAATACCTGATATAAATTAAAATTTCTTTACTCAGGAGCACTAGTGTACATGTGAGGTTTGAAGAAAGGGGTTGATGGGAGGGACACTGGCTGCATTGATGGGAGGAACCAGAGGGTCCCTCTCTCTCTGCAAACAAATCTGAGATGAGGCTCAATTTTCACTTTCATATGGTTTTCTATAGGGGATGAACCAGAACATTCTCAACAGCAGTGTATGAGAGATCATTTTTTACCATTTCTCTACCAACAGAACTTGTTTCAAGTCTTTTTGTTTTAACAATTTTTTTGCTATTTTTTAATTTTAATTATGACAACAAAGATGCAAAGAAAGAGGACAGGGTAAAGTTACAGTGGAAGCCCAATCACCCATAAACAGAATTCTCGGTAGTCCCATCGATGATATCCCAGCCTTGAACTTTCAGCCAAAGAACATTAAGAAAAACAAAACTGAACCCATGTACAATACAATCACTTTGTCCCTCAAATCCCCAGTTGTAATACATACTATTTCTTAGCAGCACACCATATAATCTAAAGACATTAGACTTATGTAACTCCTTAAACATTGAGGGCAAAGTACATTTCTCTAGTTCCATGCACATGCTGACTAGTTTAAGTTAACCTCAAAAGTTTTAGTGGGTTGTTTTTCTTAAGGATTGGAGTCAAGGGAACATAGTAAAAAATGGTATTAAAGTGGCATTTGTTTGCATAGGCCCACCAAAGCATAAGGGACATGGAAAGACAAATTATGGTCTAAATACAAGGAGACCCTACCCCTGAAGTTTCCTGGCACAGGACTGACTCTAGGCTCCAGGCAAATTAGTTTGTCCAATTCAAGTCATCGTCTGTAGTGGCAATACATCTCCATTCCTCACATAGTCTCTGTTGTTGGTACCATGCTTCTGTATTAAAGATCCTGGAGTCTGCATATCCCATATTGCAGTCAGGATGGAGCAGAGCATCCTCTCGTTTCACCTCACACTTAAGGGGCACTAGAGAGAACCATGTCCTGTAGAGCAGGTCATTATTGCTGTCAAGTCTTCTCAGTGTAAACGGAAGTCTCTTTTTAGGAGGTCGATGTCAGACCCTTGGTAGAGGACTGCTTCCAGCTGTTGCTATAAAAGACCTTGGATGTTTCGTAGATACCTTGCCTGGTTCCGGCGTGAATGGAGGATGCCCATTCTTCTGAGGCCTGTGCCAGGTCATTATATCAATGTTCAGGGTGTAAGGTACATTGTACTGAGATTTATTAGATAAGAACTTATCTGTATGTATGGTGTTTTCCCATTTTAATGTGTCTATGCAAACAAGGATCAATGCCATGAAGCGTTATTGGTGCATCTGGAAGCAATAGGAACAAGACCAGCAATTTCCATGACATAGTTCAATCATAGGCATCAAACTGAGGGACAGTTCCAACAACAATCCTTACTGAACAGCTTACAAAGAAAAGACAAGATGAAAAGTGAATAGAAACATCATGGTAGAAGAATATATAGAGAGTTACATCAGTTAAAGAAAATACCCATAAAATATACAAAAGATAAATGTGTTCAATTTGTGTCCTTCTAAATAGTTCTGGGATTTGTTAGATCTACTGTATGTCTTAGGTCAGAGATTAGAACTATGTGTTACTGAAGTTAAGAAGGGTAAATCTGGGGTACTGATGGTTGGGAGGAGCAAATGCTCATGCGGGGGCGCTAGCCCCGCACGGTTTGCAAAATGTAGACTGGTATGAAATTGCCCATGACAGCCTGAGTATAGCTGAGCAGCTATCTGCCACCCACCAGATCAAACTCCACCCCCTAAGCCCCACCCTAGGCCAGTGTCCAGGCTCGGCCTGGGAGTGGGGAAAACCCAGGGTGCCCCGTCAGCTCCTCCCGGGAACCCACCTGGAGATCCGGAGGAATGGGGGAGAGGGGGGTCAGGTGACCCAGATCCGGGCCCCCCTACCCTAGGCCGGACCAAGAGGCCGCTGGCACATGGGGAGGCCTGCCAGCTGCCTGTCCGTGCCGGCTAAAAATCCTGCTCCAGGAAGGGAGAGAGACCCTCCCAAGCCCGAAGGACAGGGATTTGAGCCCCACCCTGGGCCAGTGTCCGGGCCGGCCTGGGAGTGGGGAAAACCCAGGGTGCCCCGTCAGCTCCTCCCAGGAACCCACCTGGAGATCCCGAGGAATGGGGGAGAGGGGGGTTGGGTGACCCAGATCCGGGCCCCCCTACCCTAGGCCGGACCAAGAGGCCACTGGCACATGGGGAGGCCTGCCAGCTGCCCCTGTTTTAACAATTTTTAATCACCATGAGTTGCATAGTTACAAGTTTTTTTTTGTTCTGTACCATTCTTGCTGTCTCACTGTCATCTTGCTTTGAATTTTCAAAATAAGTGACAATAAATATTTTATGTATATAATGGCAATCTGTTTATCTTCTTTAGAGAAGTGTATATTTATTTCTACTCCATATTTCTTGATAGGATTTTTAGATCTTTGTGGTGTTGATATTTATGAGTTAATATCTTTGACATTAACCCTTCCCAATTCTATAAATTACTAGTTTTATAATTGTAAATACTTTTTCCTTCCTACTTCTTAGAATGCTCTATGGGTCCAAAGGTTCAGATAAATGAAGGAAAAGGGTAGGATAAAAAATTGAAATGGATGAATTTTCATCCCAGAATTCTGGTGCACAAGATGGAATGCTGCTCCAGCAAGGGGATAGGGGGCTTGCAAATGCTCTATCTCTACTGTCTCTGTAGGAAGAATCTTCCTTGAGAAACACAATAAAAAGATGTTTGTCCCAATATACTAAAGCCCTAAGATGTGTCAAAGTCTAACCCAGATAGATTAATGTAGTTAGGCACCTGACCAAAGTATGTAGTTCTCCTCTGAGAAATCCTGTTTTTGAGCAGTGAATACAGTGTGTGAAGGACAGTTGGGCCTCTCAGTCTGAAGATAAGAGGCCCCACATCTTATGCTTTTTCTCAATATTTCTGTCCTTTTCCTTAATCCTTGCCTGGAGTCATGTGCCCACAGAAAAGTCTCTATCATTGTAACATTAACCTCTTAAGATTCTTAAGATTTAAATCACCTAGTGCACCCAAAACATTGAGACCACCACCTAGAACATAGAAGTGCTCAGCTATTCACTTATTAAAAGAATGAATCAGTTATTACTGTAGAAGCGAATTCAGACTGGGTGGCCTTTTTTTTTTTTTTTTTTTTTTTTTGGTTTTTGGTTTTTGGTTTTTGGACCACACCTGGTGATGCTCAGGGATTACTCCTGGCTCTGAGCTCAGAAATCTCTCTCCTGTCTTGGGGAGACAATATGGGAAGCTGGGTGGGTGGCATTTTCAAGCCAAATGACCAATAAATATTATTATCATTTCTTCTCTATGTCATAAAGCCCTATTAAGAACAGAGAAGATTAGGTAGGCCAGTGTCTGGGTGGGAATAGATAAACTCCCATCCCCTCTCAGCAAGCTCAAAGAGGGCCTCCTTCCCAGTCTTCCTTCAGCCTCCTTCTGGGTTTTAGTGCCATTGCTGACACCCCCTTTCTTCCTTCCTTCCTTCCTTCCTTCCTTCCTTCCTTCCTTCCTTCCTTCCTTCCTTCCTTCCTTCCTTCCTTCTTTCCTTCTTTCCTTCCTTCCTTCCTTCCTTCCTTCCTTCCTTCCTTCCTTCCTTCTATCAGTTCTTCTGTTCCCAAACCACGTGGATGCACTAGTGCATCTGTGCAAAGTCATTTCCATTTATATCATCGACTTCCCTGCAGAGTGGACCTAGCACTTCTTTCTCTTAGAAAATATACATCAAGGGCTAAAGTGGTAGTTCAGCAGTAAGGCATTTATTTGCCTTACACACGCCCAACACAGAATGGACATCAGTTCAAATACTGGCATCCCATATGGAACCCCAAGCCTACAAGGAGTGACTTCTGAGTACAGAGCCAGGAGTAACCCCTGAAGCTGCTGGGTGTGACCCCCACCCCCCAAAAAAAGAAAATATAGGTCACAAAGGCCAGCTAAACAAGTAAATAAGCCTGTATGCAATATTTTATAATACTTAGACAACCTTGCTACTTCAGAAAAATAACCTATAAGGAAATATACCTTGAACCACATTTCTTTTTTTTGGGGGGGGGCACACCCATTTGATGCTCAGGGGTTACTCCTGGCTAAGCATCCATAAATTGCCCCTGGCTTGGGGGGACCATATGGGATCGAACCATGGTCCTTCCTTGGCTAGCACTTGCAAGGCAGACACCTTACCTCTAGCGCCACTCACCAGCCCCTTGAACCACATTTCATACAAACAATTCAATTTACTTTCTGAAACACCCTGATACTCCAGCACTCCAAACCATTAAATGGAAATACTGCTAACTACAGAAGTCTGACCGTGACAATCATGACAGGGCAGAACCTATACCGGGACCAATAAAAAAGACCCTAGTCTAGGCTTTGGCATATGACCTGTACAACAACCAAGATCTCTAATTCCAGAGGTCTGATTGAAACAACTGCAACTGAGCAGAACTTATGGAAACATAATGAAAAACTCTATTTAGGCTTTGTCCCAGGATCAGTGCAAAAACCAAGACCACCAACTAGAGAAGACTGATTAAAACAACAATGATGGAACAGAACTTCTAGAACCATAAAGAAAGACTCCATCCGGTGCAAATACCAAGATCTCTAGTTTCAGAGGTCTGATTTTATCATCCACAACTGAGCAGAAAGTTTCCAGACATCACAAAAGGACCTATGGGAGAGAATACGAGCATGTATGGAGCCTGCAGTTATTCCCATGACAGTACACTTCAAGGGCGGAAAAACCCTAGATCTCTTAGGCCCAGGGAATTCCCTCTCTACTCTCCCCACTATTTACTGTGCCTACGCAAAAAAAAAAAAATAAGAAGCACAAATTAATTTTTTTGCTATTGTTGTTGTTGCTTTTTTTTGTGCTTTGTTTTGTTTTTATCTTGGGACCATGGTTATTGTTTGGTTATTGTCTTTATTGCTGTGGTGCTTATCTATGTTTTGTGTTTGATTTGTTGTATTGTTATGTTTTTCTTCCATTTTTCCTTTATTCTCTTAAATTGATATTTATAGTTTCTAGAAGGACTCCTCCTGTTTTTTCAATTGTTTGATTTTTGACCCCCTTTTTTCTTTCCTTCTAACAGAACCACATAACTTGAACAATCTTATTCTACCTCACAAATTGAGGGAGAAATAATGGAGGGTAACAAGACCAAACAGTTGTATGAACATTGAGTAGCAATAAAAAATGATCAAACTTAAACAAAAATTCAAAGCCAACGACAACAGAATCGATACCCAATCTACCACAAGCTAGACACAGAGAGGACCATTTATACTGGCAGCCTGGGGATCAAAGGAGGTGGATATGGGATGCATGCTGGGAACAGGACTACATTGGTGTTGGGAACACCCCTGATTCAATGTCCTTATGTACCTAAAATATTACTGTGAAAAATTTGTAATCCACTGTGGTCAAAATAAGAATTATTAAAAAAAAAAAAGAATGTTCTATACACAATCTACCTCTTGAAGCCTTTCTTCAGTAAAGTTTACCATCACCAATCATGATTATCCTAGAAAATAGAAAATCTTTACATCTGACTTGTTGGCTTTATTTTTTTTTTTTTTTGATTTTTGGGCCACACCCGTTAATGCTCAGGGGTTACTCCTGGCTATGCGCTCAGAAGTTGCTCCTGGCTTGGGGGAACCATATGGGACACCGGGGGATCGAACCGCAGTCCATCCAAGGCTAGCGCAGGCAAGGCAGGCACCTTACCTTTAGCGCCACCGCCCGGCCCTGGCTTTATATTTTTTAAGCATTCTGTCTCATACCACTTGGATTAGCTTTTCAACTGTAACCATGGATCGATCTTCGGTGTCTGTCTATGTGTGTACATGAATGTATGTGTTGGCCACCTCAATGTCTGTCTGTAATATACATAATGCCTGTCTATGTTGTATATTGTCTTTCCTCTCATTGTATATAAATTCTTCCCCCCTTCATTTACCACCTTACAAATTCTTTTATAGTCCTTCACTCTTTCACCTCCCATCTCTTATTTTTTCCCCCATTTAACCCTTTTTACCCTCAGTTCTTAACTCCTCAGGAAGCAGAACATTTCCCCCATCTCAGCCAGCTGACAACCAGCTCCCAAAGTGAAAAGACAGATTCTCAGCCTGAGAAGAAGCTGCCACTGTCACTGCTGCTGATTTGCTCTTGGTGACCCCTTTCCCCCACCTCCCTTTATTGTGGACTGTTGCTTTCTACCACCCATATTTTAGATTCTGCGAGACCAAATCAGAGGCTGAAGCTGTGCTCTGGATTTTATCCCAACCTCCAGACTATTTCAAAAGACTTAAAGGAGACATGCATATCTCCTTTAAATATTTATGTAGATGTATTTCCTTAATAGGTATAACTCTTATTGTTTATCTTCTTATGTAGCAGCAACCCGTTCCCCCATTTTTTAGGATCTGTTTAGAAGAAAATTCCAGTAGATAAGTTTCTCTAGTATTCTGAGTTCATGTTAGAAACAGTTTATAGAGATTGTTTAGCTTGTTATTTTTACCCTCATATACACCAGTAGTGCCATGTGGTATTGTTCCTTTCTTGCACAGGCAAATTAAAATGGTGGAATATTATATGTACAAACACGTTCTTGTCTACTAAAGATAGGAAGACAGCTATTTTATATTGCAGTGGGGCCTTACAGCATGAACACTTGTCATAGTGATTTGGCTTAGGCTTCAGAAGATTAGACATTGCCCATTCACCCTGAACCTTGGATCCCATCTGTGGAACCAACATGGATTTCTACACCAGAACCAGGAATTAGACAACTACTGTCCTACTGCAGTCACGGCATCGATCACAGTGGCGACTTGGTAACAGCAACAACCTGCTTTTAGGGCAGGGTTCTCTGCATCGCCACCTAATGGTGAGATGAAATCAGAAGATGCTCTGCATCACCCTGACTTTGACATAGTATCTGTACAGAAATCGGATCTCTAACTACAGAAACCTGACAGCAACAACCGGATTGTGAAGAGTTTTTACTGGGACCACAGAGAAAGACTTTGGAGTTAGTCAACTTAGTATGCCCAGAGTCTGTAGTTAGTCTTATGGCAAGATACTTCATGGGTAAGGTCTCCCTGTATTTAGGCCAAAGATGTTCCTTTCTATTTTCCCCATATTTTGCTGTGCCTATGCAAACAAACAACTGCCACACGAACACACACCTTTTTATTGTATTTTTATTAATCTTTAAAAAAAGAACTCATTAAACCTGCTATTTATCAATGACTTTATTGGCGATACAATGATTTTTCACAAATATACTTGCTACTAAACTTTTTCTTCTTTCTTTTTCTTTTCTTTCATTTAACTTTTTTGGTTTTTTTTCTTTTCATTTTTCAATAACTTTGCTTTCCCTTATCTTGAAACAAATGTATTATGATCAGATATGTAAACTATGTGATGCATTTTATTTAAATAAAATATTTTTTAAAAAGAACAGAGTAGGTGATGTGAGGAATAAAGAATGAGAAAAGGAAGATTAAGAAGGGATTAACAGTCTTCATTTATGAACTAATCTAGAAACAGCAAGCAGATTTGTGGAGAAGATAACAGCAGAGTCCATTGCTTTTCCTCCTCGCTGTTCCTCTGAGTACTTTGAGGATTTTATTTATTTTGGGAATGGTGGGGGAAAGTGTCACAGATAACTATGCTCTGGACTTACTCCTGGCTGTGTACTCAAGGATCAGTCCTGAGAGGTTCAGGAACCATACAGGGCGCCAGGAATCAAACCTTGGTCAGCCCCATGCAAGGAAAACATCCTATTCACTGAACTCTATCACTCTCGTCCATTGAGAGCTTCACATTCCAATCATCCTTTGATAGTTCTACCACCTCTATTTGTATTTCTATCCAGGCATGAATATCTTTTTATGTTTAATTTTTAACCAATATCATCAACAAAACCAAGACAAATAAAAAATTTATCCTGCAGATATGCTTAGACTCATTTCTATAAGATACAAAGCACAAATAAATATAGTTGAGATACAGCTTCCTGAGGGGCTTTGAGCCCAGGTATACTTACAGTTGAAGATACTCAAAATGGCAGTTGAGGTGCAGGCCCCACAGCATTGGGGCCTCTCGGACCACACTGTGCAATGCCTCAAAGTCCCAGAAAGATCCTGGTATAATGTACAAGGTCTCTGGCCTATCAGTTTCATCCCTTTGAGCTATCATCTTACTTCAAACATAGATAATATTTATAAAGAAGTTTCTTTCAGATTTTTTCTAGTTTATCTTTCTAAGTTAGAAAATTCTGAAAATCATTACCTAAAATTATTTCAACCATTAACTTCAGTTAACTTGCCCAGACTCTATTACTATTGTAACCATCTGTATATTATTGCTCAAAAACAAATTCTATTTATACGTTTTGAACAAGCTTATGAAAAGAAACATTTGCTTAAGTTTCCCATCAATGAATGCAGAGATTAGTCTTTAGCTTATACAAACATCACGCCTATTAATACAGAATATTCATTCAGTTATTGAAACACAATGACAACAGTGAAAAGGGAAAGACTCATTATTATACATGCTAGCTTTGCACAACATTCAGAACTAACGCTCCATGGCTAAGGATTCTTATCTCTCGGAATTTCATAGATGCTAATTTATATATCAACACTATAATATCAATGCCCTGAAAATACAGGTGGATTATGAATGCATAATCATTCGAAAGAAGTACATTCTAATTAAGAACTCTCCGGCTGTATTTTAGCTTCAATTCTAAAACGACTTGTGTCCAATCATCCTGATACCCATAACATCCTTTTTTAATTAAAAGTCAGTGATATGACTCATATCACTGTTTCATTGATTCTGCTACATTCCTATTTTGGTCAGAGTTCTCTTTTGAGGATTTTAACTTTTATGAAACCAATAGAAAATATTTATTAAGGTTGATTACTATTATTTCACACCCTGAATACTATATTTACTATTATAAAATTACCTTTTTCATGGAGCCAGAGAGATAGTGCAGCAGGTAAGGCACTTTCTTGCCTGGAACAAAGGCAACCGGTTTGATTCCCATCACCCCTAAGCCCTGCCAGGAGTGAACCCTGAGCACAGCTGGGTGTGGCCCCAAACAAAACTAAACAAAAAAAATTCCTCTTTCTACATTATAAACGACAAGCCAAAGATTATTTAGAGAGCTAGCCAAAAACATTGCAGTTAGCAGAAGAGCTGATCACTAAAGTTTCTTACTTGTGTATGCATACAAGAATATAAATTTATAATTATAAAAATATATGTATATATACATATTGGGTTTTATTATATGTTTATAAAATATATTTTAAAACGTGCCTAGACACATTTTGATGGCTTTTCACTTGAATGTATAGAATATACATTCTTTTATAATGCAGCTGTCAGGAGAGATGAAGTCATAAAATTTTCCTATACATGGATGTACATGGAATCTATTATGCTGAGTGAAATAAATCAGAGAAAGAGAGAAAGACACAGAATGGTCTCACTCATCTATGGGTTTTAGAGAAAAATGAAAGACATTCTTACAATAATAACTTTCAGACACAAAAGAGAAAAGAGCTGGAAGTTACAGCTCACCTCATGAAGCTCATCACAAACAGGGATGAGTTTAGTTAGAGAAATAACTACGTTTTGAACTACCCTAATAATGAGAATGTACGAGGGAAATAGAAAGCCTGTCTAGAGTATAGGCGGGGGTTGGGTGGGGAGGAGGGAGATTTGGGACATTGGTGATGGGAATTTTCACTGGTGACGGGTGGTGTTCTTTACATGACTGAAACCCAAACACAATCATGTATGTAATAAAGTTGTTTAAATAAAAAAAGAATATACATTCTTTATGTAAACTATGTTATACATAACACATATAAAACATATGTCATATATGCAACATATGTTATAAATAAATGCAAAATAGATGACATATATTTTAAATAAAATCTATACCAGCTATAAGAAGAAGAGAATAGTGCTGGAGAAATGGTGGCAAGTTTTCTTTTATAACAGCATCTAGATGACATGATTAATTGGGATGGCTCTTTCTTCTACACTTCGTGTTAGAGTCTATGATTTCTGCAAAAGGCCATATTAGATATCACTTTGTTCTATTTAAAGATCCTCACTAGTAAGGTTTTCAGACTAATTTTACATTTCCCGAATGTAATTAATCCAGTTGCTTGTCAATCAATAAGGAAGGCAGAAGTCAGAATAAAAAAAGGGAGGGGATTTAACATTCAAACTGCGCCATCTGCCACATTAAGGTGAATGTTTTATCTTAAATAAAACACATTATTCTCTCCATTTATTTACTAGAAACTTCTACAGACCACAGGATCAGTGATTCCAATTTGTTCCCTCCTCTGTATTCAGGATCTAGTTGGGTAAATATTATTTAGAAATAATCATCTAAGCATATGGAATAAAACACTACACAGGGCTTTACTAAAGAGTAAAAGCACAATTAAAGTGGGATGTTGAGTCTCAACGTTTATTGAACTTCAGCAGGAGGAACACAAGGAAATTGTTCAGGATAGGTGCTCCTAGTGAGACAAATTACTTAAAGGTGCTCCTGGGAGACTTGGGGTAAGAATTTGGGACTCCATTCTCAGGAGTTTGCTCAGGATCTAGGAACCCAGAATACAGAATATTGATTTGATTATGATATTTACAAAATAAAACAAGTTGTTTGCAAGGCAAACCTAGAAGCTGTCAGCTGAAGTTTTAGCATTCAAATAGATGTGAGTTTCATCTTGTAACCCCAAAATTTGTATAAGCCTATCACACAAAGTCTGCTATTTTCCCTATGCTACATCCACACAGTACTCAGACTGGAAAATGAAGTGAGCTGAGAGTTCAAGGGCATTTTTTAACTGGAACTATTCGAATTACTGTAGTTGCCTGGGAAACCTTTGAAGACCACATAAGGTCTACAGTTAAGTCTGCAGTCTCTATAAGCCCAAGTCATTTCAAAGGTAAACCCAAGAAATCTATTCTGTGGAGGGTGAGATGGTGGTGCAGAGGCACTTGGCTTATAAAGTGTTTCTAATGTTCTTATGTTCATAAACTTCACAAAAGAGAAAATTGTATAATTCTAGTTAGCCTGTAAGAATAACAATCACAAGTTCTAACTTTTAGGAGACAGGAAAAATTTGATATAAAGACATTTATATTCCTTATTTATTCAAATTCCATTAAACCCTAGTTTGCATGGGTTTTCTTTTCACCTTTGGGGCATAAACTGGAGGATACTCAGGGCTTACTCCTGGCTCTGGTCTCAGGAATCACTCCTGGCAGTGATCAGGGGGACTATACATGGTCTCTATATGAGACTATACATGGACTGTACATGCTAGGAATTGATCCCAGGTGAACTGTTTGCAAAGTACCTTCCGGTGCTATCACTCTGGTGCTAGTTTCTTAGTTGCTTAGAATTCTGCTCCAGTCAAGTTAATTTTCGTTTCTTTTGTGTTTTTTTTTTGTTTGTTTGTTTGTTTTTTGTTTTTTTTGTTTTTTTTTTAATTTTTATTTTGATCATAGTGGCTTACATATTGTTGACAATAATATTTTAGGTACATATTTACATAAAATCAGGGGGATTCCCATCACCAAATTGTCCTCCCTACACCTCCGTTTCTGTCCTACCTCCCATTTCCTTTTCCCTCACCCCAGGGCGGCTAGAATATGTGGTCCCCCTGTATCCAACCTACTACTTAGAAGTCTTGCACCTGTTTGGTCTTGATGCCTCCCTTATTTCCCCCTCTAACTGGAGGCAGGACTAGCTAGTTCAAGTTGCGTGGTTTTGTTTGAAAAAGAGAAAAGTGATAAACTGGGGTAAGAGTCTAATACCCCGAAAATGGGCGGAGTCCTTCTAAAGGCTCTCATCATCAATTTGGGAGATGGAGAAAAAGAAGGTAAAACACTCCACTAGTACCAAAAGAAGTATCAAATATCCAGTGAGGGCTCCAGCTATATCAATAAGCACCTCAAAGAACAGACAAAACAAACAAACCAACAAAAACAAAAACAAAAACAGACAAACAAAATCATGCCATGGTCTTGAACTGAGAAACATGGCATAGCACATAACGAAAGAGAAGAAAGGAAGAGAGAAAAAAAAGTAAGTATAATTGGGGACAACGCTTTCAATAATTGCACCCAAACAGAGAAATCGACCAAAATAGATATGTAAATCAAAAATAATAATAACAATAATAAATGAAGGTAATATATATATTTATATAAAAATAACCAAGGTTTTGTGCTTTTTTGTATTTGTTTTTTCCCTCCTGCCCTGGCACAGTAAATATTGGGGTCATTCGAAAAGGAATTCACTTGGCCTAAGTGATATGGGGTTTCTCCGTCCTTGGAGCATACTGTCATGGGATCAACTCTAGACTTTGCTCAGGATCAGGGTCCTTTACTTTCCCGGTGGTGTTTTTTTTTGTTTGTTTGTTTGGTTGGTTGGTTTTTTTGGTGTGTGGAAGACTTCTGCTCTGTGTTTAGAGGTCTCAGTATCTGCACAGATCCTGAGGTGGGACTTATGATGAAGTCAGTCTTTGTGGTTCTAGAGGTTCTGATACCTCAGTGTCATTTTAATCCATCTTCTGTGGTTGGTGATCTTGGTCTTTGCACTGAACCTAGGGTGGCACCTAGGATAGCGTCTTTCTTTGTGCTTCCAAAAGCCCCATTCCGTTACAATTGTCTCTGCCAGACTTTTGGGACTGGGGATCATGATTATTGTGCAGGTCATATTTCAAACCCTAAACTAGGGCTCTTTTATTGGTCCCAAGATGTATACAGTCTGGTCGTGGTTCTAGCAGCCAGTCATCTGCAAATCCCGATCTTGGTTTTTGGACCTACCAAAGGGTGCCAAGACTTCTGGTTTTGTCTTGTTGTTAGTTGGTAAGGTAGGCTAATCTGCTCTAAGGTTCGTTTCTTTTTATATCTTCACTTAATTCATCAAATCTGGGGCATTAACATTTTAATATTAAAATAGGTGCTGACCATCCTGACTGCAATGTAGGATATGCAGATTCCAGGATCTTTAATACAGAAACATGATACCAACAACAGAGACTGTATGAAAAATAAAAGCGCATTGGCACTACAGACAATGACCTGGATTGGACAAACTAGTTTGCCTGGAGCCTAGAGTTGGCCTTATGCCAGGAAACTTCAGGGGTAGGGTCTCCTTGTATTTAAGCCAATGCTTTTCCTTTCCATGTTCCTCATATTTTGGTGGGCCTATGCAAACAATAATTGCCACTCCAATGCACCCGCCTTCGCTTCTGCCCTTTAATGGGAGAGGTCTCCGGCCAGCAGTTTTCTCTCAACCAGGACAGAGGGTAGAAGGCGAATACAAATAATTCGCAAGTGTTAAGCTCTTTTGTGAACACCTAGAAAATTAATCCGTAGAAGTTAATAATAAAAGCTCAAGCTGAATTCCTGTCAAGAGGTTTATTGAGAGAACAAGCAGAGTTTTTATAGCCTGCTTCAGTGGGAGGAGCAAAAACACAGGATTGAAACTTAAACCAATCAGATTTGTACAGGTACAACGATTTTTAACCAATGGGAGCAGACACATTTTGATGGCGGGAAGGATAAGGAGAAACCTGGCAGGATGGGGGGAGGGGAAGCAAATCCTTAAACAAATAGTTAATAGATCTTTCTTTTGTGCAAGCAAATAAGGATTACAATTTAAACCTTACAAAAACCTATCTATAACTATGCTTGAGAGCAGTTACAAAAAACAGGTTCCATGGAAGGGTTTAAGGAATCTAGTTAGGCCAGATTCTCTGTGGTGAGCTAAATTTATTTGCAGGGTTCTTTTGGCTCAGGGCTATGCAAACTTTTGGCTTGAATCAGGCAGCGGTGAAAAATCCATTCAGAGTTCCATTAAACATGTGGGTGCTCGGTCGCTCACACTCCAACACCGTTTTTACTGTGCTCCTTTGACTCTAATCCTTACGAAAAGCAACCCACTTAAACTTTTGAGGTTAACTTAAACTAATATGCATGTGCATGGAAATGTAAAAAAGTACTTTGCCTTCAATGTTTAAGGAGTTACATAAGTTTTATGGCTTTAGATTGCTTTGTGTGCTGCTAAGAAATATTATGTACTACAATCTGGGGACTTGAGGGACAAAGTAATTGTACATGGGTTCTGTTTTATTTTTCTTAATGTTCTTTGGCTGAAAGTTCAAAGTTAAGATATCAGCAATGGGACTACTGATAATTCTGTTTATGGGTGATTGTCCTTCCACTGTAACTTTACTTTGTTCTCTTTCTTTGCATCTTTGTTCTCATAATTAAAAATAAAAAATTAATAAAAATAGGTGCTTAAAGGGGATAAAGTGATATACATGGTACTCCTTTTCATTAACAATAACCACAATGTCAAAAAGGTAAAAAAGAAAAGAGAAAAGAGAGAGACAGAGAGAGAAAAATAGAGAAAGAAGTAAAATGCCTGCCTCAGAAGCAGGTTGATGTGGGTGGGAAGGAAACTGGGACATTGGTAGTAGGAAAAGTGCACTGGGGAAAAATGATGTATATTCTGTGTCAGAAAGCAATTATGAACAATTTTGTAACTAATGTGATTAAAGTAATTATAAAAAAGGAAAAAAATTATAGGATATTTGCTTTGCATGTGGCCTACCCAGGTTCAATTTCTGGCATCCTGTACTATGAGAGAAAATTGAAGAAAACTGGGGAAAGAAAAACAGCTGACAATGATTTATGGCATCTTAAATCATAAAAGAGAGAAAAACATGGTGGTAAAGATTTACAGTCACAAGACAGAGTAAAAACAAGATAAGGAAGACTTGCAGATATGGAGGTACCCAAATGCCAGAATGAAGAAACTAAAACAATAGTCACTTATATTAGTACAAAACACTTCGTTCTTCAAAGCCATATCAGCTTTAACTGTAATTTAGCTTAAATAAGAATGTTTGCTTCTTAGATTTTCTTCGTATTAAACTGTATGCAACTGGTGTAGATCCTCTTTTCAGGACCGAGAGTTCCCAGGGCTATCTGATTTCTTGGTTCAAGTGGATAGATTTCCTTCTCTTCCACCTACTTTGGCTGCAATTTTGACTTTTTTACTATTCCCTAATATATGGTCCCCTGAATTTGGCAAGGTGTAATTCTTGAGTGCAGTGCCAGAAGTAAGTAAGCCCAGAGCATTGCCAGGTATGGTCCAAAACCAAATATATTTTTATTATTTTATTATTTATTTTTAAATTTTATTTATGGATTCATTGATAGATTGGTTTCTGGGCCACACCCAGCGGCTCCGCACTCTGAAATTGCCCCTGCCAGGCTGGGGACTATATAAGATGCCGGAAATTGAACCGGGTCCCTCCCGGGTCGGCTGCATGAAGGCACACGCCCTACCGCTGTGCTGTCTCTCCGGCCCCACAAAATATTTTTAAAAAGAAAATGTTTACTGGGACCAGACAAATAGCATGAAGGCAGGGAGTTTTCCTTGCATGCAGAAGAACAGTGGTTCAAATCCCGGCGTCCCATATGGTCCCCCGGGCCTGCCAGGGGTGATTTCCCAGAGAAGAGCCAGGTGTAACCCCTGAGCGCTGCCAGGTGTGACCCCCCCCCCCCGCCAAGAAAATGTTTACTGCAGTAATATTGAGAATAAATTTCCACAAGTAGAACAATGTGATTTACATCTGTGAAATGCAGATTTATTGAAACTATTTCTAAGAGTAGCTTGGTAGACTGGTTCATGAATCTGAATTTATTGATTATTAAATATTTTGCAACAGAAATATAACCCTGAAGAGCATTACCATTTAAAACTCTTCACATCACTGTGTCTGCATGCACCTGGTCTCCTCTTTTAATCAAAATGGAAGCCAAATGGTAAGCAAATCAAGTTTCCTTCTAATTCCTCAATACTTCCATAAAATGATTTTGTTTAGAGATTAACACGTATTGTGTCTCTTTAGATTTATTTTAGGGAAATGAAATTCCCACGGAGGATGCTAATACTTTCTTCTTTTTTGTTGTGTTTTGTTTTGTTTTTTGAATGTCAGCATATTTTATTTGTTTTTGTTTGTTTGTTTGTTTGTTTGCTTTTTGGGCCATACCCGGTGAAACTCAGGGGTTACTCCTGGCTGTACGCTCAGAAATCACTCCTGGTTTTGGGGGGACCATATGGGATGCCAGAGATTGAACCCAGCTTTGTCCTGGGTCAGCTGTATGCAAGGCAATGTCCTACCACTTGTGCCACTGCTATGTCCCCCCCCCCCATTTTTTTAATCTCTATTTTTGCTTGTTTGTTTTAAATGTCTTTATTTAAGCACCATGATTACAAACATATTTGTAGTTGGGTTTCAATCATAAAAAGAACAGCCCTTTTCACCAGTGCAACCTTCCCTCCACCATACCCCTCATCTCCCTCTTTACCTACACCCTGCCTGTATTCGAGACAGGCATTCTACTTCTCTCACTTATTAACATTCAGACACAAAAATTTAGATAAACATGAGGAACTTTCTGCGTTTATTGCTCCGCATTTCCCTCTGCTGGCAAGCCCTGTGAATGACATCAGGAAAGAACATTCACCCACAGACAATAGCTTCACCTGATTAAATATATTCATTTCTCAAGGCTATCTACTTCTAATGTGGAGATGTCTGTCATACTATTTAAATATTAAATAATTTAAGTTAAATCAAAAACTATCTTTAAGATTAAGGATCTATGTATATCATCTTATTTTCATATAAATTTCTGCTTCCAAGGTTCCGTACTTAGTTAATCACAAACTGCAAATACTATTTTATCTTAAAAGTTTGCTAAGAAATATGGTAAGAAGTCAATTTGTTTTTAATTTTTTTTTCTTTTTTTTTTTTTTTTTTTTGGTTTTTGGGCCACACCCGGTAACGCTCAGGGGTTACTCCTGGCTATGTGCTCAGAAGTTGCTCCTGGCTTGGGGGACCATATGGGACACCGGGGGATCGAACCGTGGTCCGTCCAAGGCTAGCGCAGGCAAGGCAGGCACCTTACCTTTAGCGCCACCACCCGGCCCCCTGTTTTTAATTTTTTTAATTATTTTTAATTTGTTTAGGATGACTCTACTAAGTATATAATCATTTTTACTCAGCTGCCTGAACATTGCTGATAAAATAACTTTGTTTGCATTACACTTTTTAAGTTGATATAAAAAAACTTTCCAATTAATTTGATAGAAAATTTATCTTATATATTTAGAAATATCAAGTATCCAACATTCAAGTCAAAACATAGCCCACAAAATTATCAAAAGTCAGACATTCTTGTCATTAACTCCTACTGGAGAATCAAAAATCTGTTTTACTCACATAATCCTTAAGTCTTAAAAAATATAATTGATACACTCCCAAGAAGCAAAATTTTTATTTCTATAACTGATAGAAGTAATATTTTTGTGGTACTAACATTATGCATATACAGTTAATAATAAAAATATTTGCAATATTTTACTTAATAAGTTCACTCAGAATCCCAAATACTTTACAGTCATTAACATTCTTTACTCTTCTGAACCACAGGGTTCAAGTGTTCTAAATGACACTTCCTTCAGCAACCTCAGTTCTATAAAATACAACTTATTGTTCAGAGGGAAAAATAAAACCATAAAGTTTTCATCCTTTCTGTGTGAATTCCTCTAAAGAGACATATAGCATGCATATGCCCTGAGTCCCTTATAGCTGCAAACAAATAGTTCCTGTGTTTAAAAGCTCTTCATATTTGGTGCTTATTATATGTAAGCAACAGATGCATTTCACATCTGAGTACTGTGAAAGTATTTTCTTAAGAATTCTAAATAGAAAATGACTCAGTCAATGCAAATATTAGATCTAAAAGAAGTCCCATAATCCAAGTAACACTTTACAATTACATATCCTAGCATTTTAGCAGAAGTGCCCAACAGATATGGTAATTATCATATTATCCATTCCCCCCCCCAATAAAAAGCAGGCATGATGAATGACCCCTTATGAGCATCATTGTCACAGAGGCAGGGATGCAACCATGTTTACCTCCAAAAGAGGGAGAGGAGTCCCCTGTGATAAGTGGGGTTTTTTCCCAAGCTCAACTCACTGGAATGAAGTGAAGCCATTTGATTCTGCTGTCACTTCACTTTCTTACCTTTACCAGGTGAACCTCTACTGATGTGTAGAAATTTATCTTTTCCAGGATATATTCCAAAATACTCTTATGTTATTTCTCTTAGGATTTCGCCACACTGTGCCACTCAGAAATTTTATTGCTTTCTACGGAAGAAAAAAAAAGTGCACATGGAAACCAACGTAAGTGAAGCAGTGAAATTTTTATTTTACCTTGTAAACACATGCCAAAGAAATGTGAATAGTATCCTTCAAACAACTACAAGACATTGTTGGAGGTTTTTTGTTGTTGTTTGTTTCTTATGTAGTATAAAGAAGTCTTCTCTCTTAGTGTGACTTTCTTAGAAACTTTTCTCTAAAATGTCAAATATTCAGTCATCTCGATCACTTTTTTAACCTTACCTCTCGTACTCCAGTGAGGTCACATTCTGTTGAAAACATCCTGCCCTTCTCCATAAAAATAAAGTTTTCATAGAATCAGAAAGCAGAAGCGCTGCAACTTGTTAGCTCTGCTGTGTTATTTACCAACTGCACAAAGAAAATGCTGTCTATTCAGAACTCCTTTCCAAACTCTTTTCTCTGAGAGAGAGTGAACAAGTGGGCTCATGTCCCAAGCACAGTCACAGCTCCCGTGGTTCAGGGCTGGCCATGGGGCTGGTACAGAGTGGCACAGACCCACTGTCACAAGGGTCTGTTGTAAACAGTGAGAAGGGGCCAGTGGAACTTATGAAAGAAGGGGGCTCTGGGGATCTTTTTGTTTTCTTAGCTCAAGTTTTTGTTTCTTTGCCTCAGATTTCCCATGTTTTATTCAGAGATCTGTGAGGCATATTTAAATCAAAGTTCACCTTGACCATTGCCTGAGACAAGTATTCTAAGTGCTCATTCCTACAATGGAATCTGATCCCAAACCTATTTATTGTTAGTTTAACTACCTGGAGTTGTTTCATTCTGTTCTGCAGTTACAGTTATTATATCTCTCATTTGATTTTAAAAGGAAGTGAAGTACTTACTGCTTACAGTACCTGGAATCTATGTCTTCTGAGATGCCAGAACTCAAATCTCAAGAATGAAATGAAGGGGCCAGATAGGTGGCGCTGGAGGTAAGGTGTCTGCCTTGCAAGCGCTAGCATAGGACGGACCGCGGTTCGATCCCCCGGCGTCCCATATGGTCCCCCCTAAGCCAGGGGCGATTTCTGAGCGCATAGCCAGGAGTAACCCCTGAGCGTCAAACGGGTGTGGCCCAAAAACCAAAAAAAAAAAAAAAAAAAAAAAAAAAAAGAATGAAATGAAAAGGAATACAAAGAAAACAGCCCAGGAACTCATTCTAAGACACTAGGTCAGATCATTAGCAGACTGGGGAAAAGATTAGCAAGTAATAAGAGGAGAGCACCACAAAAGATACTCACGAACTTTACATCCATCACCTATGGGGAGTCAGGGAAGTACTTTTAACCACAAGTTCTCAAAAACGGTAACTTTGGGTCGTGTTCTCTACAATTGAAAAACTGGAGCAGCCCACTTAACTCAAGCAGACACTTCTTAGATTGCTCTTCTTCAAACATGGAATTTGGAAACAAGACTCTACCAACTGAGTTGGGGAAGAAAGAAACAAGTGTTTTCAGAGTCGATGTCTGTCACTGGATGAGTAGAGAAATTCTACCAACAGGGTTCCAGAGAGGGAGGAGATCTGGGGAGTCATAGGCTGTACAGATATGGAGTAAAGATCACAGGGTAAATTGGTTTTATGGAAGGGATGCCCAGAGAGTGCCAGAAAGAAGAGAAATAGCCACTAGAATCAACAGAATGGCAAGAAAATCCATCATATCAAGAGTTAGTTTGAACTATTTACCAGGACAGAAAACAATATTCTTGCCTTCCCTTTCTGCATTCCTCCCATACACAAATACTGGCAGGAGTCACTGGAAAGGGAACAAACGGAGGAGAGGACAAGAGAGAGGAGAAAGTTAGCTAAGAAAGTTTAAATGTTGGCTACTGTACAGGGTTACACATTTTAAAGGTTGAAACATAGATGGTTTCTACCACCCATGTGGACTGGGGATTTTGTATCATTTGAGAAAGAGCAGATCAGTCAGAAAAAGTGATCAGTTTCCACCCAGGGTTCAGAAATATTGGTTCAAGAATATTGTTCTCAAGAACATAGGGAGGAAACAGAAATTATTTGGTTTCTATCAATAGTAGTACTTTTTTAACATACTTTTTTAACATACTTTTTTCTTAGTTATACATGACCATGTCATCATGTGTAGGAAGAGAAAATCCAAGAAGATATTCTAAAATTTATTTTCTTTAAGCTGCCCAATCTAACACAGCATCTGACCCATGCCAGCAACCTAGTTGTCCTACCTATTCTAGGTTGTTTTATATTAAACAATTCACCTTGCTTGATATCTCTAAAGGGAAGTTTAAATTAAATTATCTTCCCACAAACTTTTTAATAACTTCTAAAACATTCTTACTATTCAATTATTTTTCCTCCTATACTTCCCTTTTTGTCATCTCCCTATTGTTATCTCTTTCAGACATGTATGTGTAATGTAGTATCAGATGTAGAAGGCGCAGTTGAGTTTGATGCAGTTTCTAGTTGCCAGCAACCAAAAGAAGACTGCTCAATGGACACTTTAATAAACATAATCAAGCTTATTAACCTTAGAGACTCACGGCTTCTCAAAAAAAACTCATCAACATTTTTCTTGTATCTTTATTATTTTCTTTTGGTGACTTAACATCCATTATATTTCAGAAACAAACAGATACCAGAATTCTTGGTGTATCTTTTCTTGCCATCCTGCATATTAATCAATTGCTGAGAGAGTCCTTCATGAATGACTCTTTGCTATTCTGGCTTACAAAACCAGTTTAACTTTTTTAAATGGCAAAAAAGCAATTTCTCCTTGGCCAAATACTAAAACTCAGGGGAAGAAAAAAGGCAAGCCTCCTTCTGAGCTTCCCAAACTGAGCAAGTTTGGGTGCAGCATATGTGGTCTCAGTTTTGGAAACCACAATCTGCTATTCATCCCTAACTAGATGGTGGGACAGAAATGTTGATGCTGAACCGACCAAGGGAAATATGCTTGCACTTACCCAAAACAAACTTGCAAAATCTAACTTCTACTGCTTCAAATTTTCAGATGAAAAATTCTCCCCAACTAGCATTTTGTACTACTTTTTTCTTTGATAAGTCAGAACAGGTACTTGAAGAGCACAGTTGGGATGATGGGATCTTACCCTATAAAATAGTTGTCTAAGAAAATTTCGGCAAACCCCCTTCATCAAAAGAAGGCTAGGTATACATGGATAGTGAGAAATGTGTCAAAAATACAATAAAACACATATCTTCAGGTCCAGAAAAAACACCCACTAAATATTCATTACTAAATTCTTGTCATTCATATATTCAGAAATCCTTTTCACAAGATTTTCTTTCCTGTTTATTTAGTGTAATGTTTTCCTAGAAGAGTATCAGATATGAATTTCTAATGAAAGGTGAGGCATTCCACTCGGGGCTATATCTAGGGATGGAAGAACTGGGCTAAATAACTCTGGGAATCCCCCAGAAGACAACTTTCTGAGTTTGTCCCTAGCAATCACCAATCACTCATTTTGGGGAGAAATGGGCCAAAATAGAGAGACCTAACTATCCATTTTGATACAAATCTTAGAAACTGGGGATGTCACACAAGGATAGAGCATTTATCTTGCATGTGTAAAGCCGTAGCTTGCCACAGGGGCTGAAGTGGTGGTGCAAGTGGTAGGTTGTTTGTCTTGCACATGCTGACCTAGGATAGACTATGGTTTGATCCCCCAGGATCCCATATGGTTCCCCAAGCCAGGAGTGATTTCTGAGTGCATATCCAGGAGTAACCCCTGAGTATCACCATGGGAGGAGGTGGAGAAAAAGGAGGAGAAAGAGGAGGAGAAAAAGAAGATGAAGAAGAAGGAAGGGGGAAGAAGAAAGAAGAAGAAGAAGAAGAAGAAGAAGAAGAAGAAGAAGAAGAAGAAGAAGAAGAAGAAGAAGAAGAAGAAGAAGAAGAAGAAGAAGAAGAAGAAAAGAAAGAAGAAGAAAAGAAGAAGAAAGAGGAGAAGAAAAAGAAGAAGAAGAAGAAAAAGAGAAGAAAAATAAAGAAGAAAAGAAGAAGAAGAAGAAGAAGAAGAAGAAGAAGAAGAAGAAGAAGAAGAAGAAGAAGAAGAAGAAGAAGAAGAAGAAGAAGAAGAAGAAGAAGAAGAAAGGAGGAGGAGGAGGAGGAAGACAACACGCATCATTTAGGACAGAGAAGAATAGCTGGAAATGATCACTCTGTACAAGAACTAGGTAATGAAGAGAGACAAAGTGATATATATGATACCCCTTCAGTAACAATATTGCAAATCACAGTGACTAAAAGGAGAAAAGGGAAGAGAGAGAAGAAAAATATCTGTCACAGGAGCAGGCAGGGAGAGAGTGGGAGGGGAACTGGTAACACTTGTGGTAGAAAATGTGCACCTGTGAAAGGAGGGGGTTGGAATGCTGCATAACTGACACTCAATCATGAACAACTTTAGAACTGTGTAATTCATGGTGATTCAATTAGAAAACATATTTTTTGCTTTTTGGGCCACACCCAGTGACGCTCAGGGGTTACTCCTGGCTATGCGCTCAGAAATCTCTCCTGGCTTGGGGCAGGGGCATCTGGGATGCCGGGGAATGAACCAGGTTTGTCAACACCCTACCGCTGTGCTATCACTCCAACCCCTCAATTAGAAAATTTAAGAATTAAAAAAAAAGCCAAACAAGTACAAATCTTAGTTGTATTTCTATTAACTCTCTTCTAAGGTACATCAAAGCATTATATCAGCTTAAATATTGATCAATTAAAACTGTATTGTTCAGAAATACTAGACTTGTAGTAATATAGCTATTGGCAAAACCCTATGAAAACTAGCTCATCAGTCAATGGAAAGCTAAGAGCATTCTACAAAGGATAGGCTCTATAGGAGCAATCCAGCAAGATGAAAAGTCATTTCACAAAATGTGCTGCAAGAATTTTTAATTTAATTTCTTTATTTTAGAAATGGTGTAAATCACAGCTATTTTTGCCATTTAATTTTCCAGCATCAATACCACCATCGTGTAGCATTCCAGCACCAATCCCACCAATCCCACCAAAAGTTTCCCAACTTCTCTGAGGTCTGCCCCTTGGCAAGTATGAATCTTTTACGTATTTCTTGGGACAACTAAACGGTAATAAAATTGTCAAAAATAAAACTTCATTAAAAAAAAAGTTGTATGCAGCTATTTAAGCGTTCTGTTGTTGGTTTTGTTTATTGGTTTTGTTATGTGCCATTTATGATAATTTTACATTTAATTTGATGTAGTTTAGTGATAAATCAGTATTAAAATTATGGGGGTTTCTTGCAGTCATGAGTTTTCTATGCCACTTCTTGTGGCACTTTTGCAAGAACTAGATGAGTTGATGGCATTGCTCACTTGTGCAAACATGGTGGAAAGCTCTGGGTTTTGGGTGTAGCTGCTGTGACTTGTGGAAATACAGAGGCACAGCCGGAGGTGGGTTGGCCTGACTCCAATGGTGCCCAGAGCTACAAAACTGTCATATCTGGAGTTTGTTGGCAGTTAGGACTCTCTGCTGCTGCTGCTGCAAAAGTTTCTATTCCAGGTTGCTTCAGCATATCTTTTAATGGATGAAACTGCCATCTGACTAAGACCTCATTTTTAAATGCTTCCTAAAACAGTTATATGTGTAAATGCAAATTGGTGCAATCATTCTGCAAGACAGTTTCCTCAAGAGGGTAAAAAAATACATGACTCATTAACATAATTGATAATCTTGCAATTCCACTTTGTATGCATTTCATATGAATGCATCAACTTTAGAAGTTGCATATCTCCTACTGTTTGTTACAGCATTATTTAGAAGTTGATGTACCCTAAAGCTTGTTATGTAATATTTGTTTACAATAGCTAAAATATGGGAAAAATCAGTGCCATTGATATTGGATTGGATAAAAAAAAAGCTGTGGCATCCATATGCAATAGTGAAAAATCTGCTAGTAAAAAAATTGTAAAAAGGAGGGCTGCTTACGCAAATAAAATTAAGTCAGAAAGAAAAAGAAAAAGGAGGCAGCCTGAGAGATAAGTAGGTTAGAGTATGTTTTTCATATGAAAGGCACAGGTTCAATCCCCAGGCCTACCAAGAGCAACCCAAGCAGAGAGCTAGAAGTAGGTTCTGAGCACTGCCAGGTATGCTTATTCCCCAAACCAAAAATATAAAGAGAGAAGAAAAATATTGTATGATTTTGCCTATGTGTGCAATAAAAGAAGATGAAATTGAAAAACGGACAAAAGAAATGTGATCCAGTTGACACCCCAATTGAAGTTGATATATCTGAGAGAGAGGAAAAGGAGAGGGCTTAGAACTATAGTACAGTAAATAGAGCAATTGTCTTGCAAGCAGTCAACCTGGGCTTGATTCTTTCCATCTCATATGGTCCCCCAAGTACTGCCAGGAATAAATTCAGAGCTGCAGTAATCCCTACGTATCACTAGGTGTGGACCCCAAAACAAAAATTAGGGGCTGGTGAGGTGGCGCTAGAGGTAAGGTGTCTGCCTTAGAAGCACTAGCCAAGGAAGGACTGTGTTTGGCGTCCCATATGGTCCCCCCAAGCCAGGGGCAATTTCTGAGCACTTAGCCAGGAGTAACCCCTGAGCATCAAATGGATATGGCCCGAAAAAAAAGAAGAAAGAAAGAAAGAAAAAAAGAAAGAAAGAAGAAGAAAGAAAGAAAGAAAGAAAGAAAGAAAGAAAGAAAGAAAGAAAAAGAAAGAAAGAGAAGAAAAAAGAGAAAAAGAAAGAAAAGAAAGAAAGAAAGAAAGAAAGAAAGAAAAGAAAGATAAAGAAAGAAAGAAAGAAAGAAAGAAAAGAGAAAGAAAGAAAGAAAGAAAGAAAGAAAGAAAGAAAGAAAGAAAGAAAGAAAGAAAGAAAGAAACAATGAAAGATATAAAGAAAGAAAGAAATAAAGAAAGAAAGAAAGAAAGAAAGAAAGAAAGAAAGAAAGAAAGAAAGAAAAGGAACAAAAAGTAAATAAATAAATTATAACAAAAACATATAGAAGAATTAACCCCTGCCCACCCTCACCAGCTTCCTGACAGGAAAATAATGGTTTAGTTACTCCACCAAGCTACAAAACAAAATCATGGCCACCAATTCTTTTGCTTGTTTGTTTTTTTGTTTGTTATTTTGTTTTGTCTTGGGACCACGCCCGATGACACTCAAGGTTACTCCTGGCTATGCGCTCAGAAATCGCTCCTGGTTCAGGGGACCATATGGGACGCCGGGAATCAAATCCAGGTTCGTCCTGGGTCAGCTGCGTGCAAGGCAAACACCTTACCACTCTGCTATCGCTCGGGACTCCACCAATACTTCTTAACCACCTGGATCTAAACTGATTCCTCAATAGCATTCTCAGAAATGGGAAGAGAGCTGAGAGAGATTCCCCTTTCTACATGAACTACAGCAGCCTCCCCATACCCTATACCCTCTGACAGAAATGACCCACCACCTTGAATGAGTTCAAGTAATATGAACAGCGAAATCCTTACAGGTGAGATCAGACTACAGGGATGATAACTCTGTGACTTTCTTGTTGGAAGGGATCTGAACTGAGAGCCCTCACCCCTTCACCCCACCACTGGAAAACCCAGACCCCTCTCCCCAATATACACACCATCATTGCCATATTCCCAGCAGAAAAAGGACCTTGCCCCTGCACCAAACTCCAAAAAACATAATGACTGTCAATATCCCAAGAAATTCCTGTCTGAGGTGATATCCACATGGAGTTTTTAGAAAAGGTGTACGGTGCAGACTTCCCTTTCCGCATGAACTACAACAGCCTAACACCAGTTCTGTATTCCCTTAGAAATGATCCAGTTCCACTACTTAACCTTATCAAGTTTACAAGCCCTAAATGTGTCTTAAGGCTGTCAATCCTAGACCAGTTGGCTATATGCAGCTGTGAGGCACCTGCCTATTTTATAGTCATGACACCCCAGTAGTATCACAAGAAATCTGGTGGACAAGTCACAGAATGATCTACCAAGTTAGTAAGTTGAAACAGTAATACAGAAGGCTCAAATGGCACCAGTCACAGCCCAGAAAATATTTAGTCACTGATTTTGATTACACCATGTAGAGATACCAAACCATTTCGACCTTTGTTGATCTAAATTTTCATCACTCCATTTGCCTTTGTGTTATAATAGACAATATGAAGTAAATTTGTTTATGACTTCATGGAGGTGGGCTATGGTTGTGGGTGTGAAATTGGAGACACTGGTGAGGATGAAAGGTCACACTCATGGTGGGATTGATGCTTAAACATTTAATGCCTGAAATGGCTGTATTATTAACAACTTGGTAAATCACTGTTTTAGTAAAAATTAAAAATAGAAATGAAGGAGGGTGATTTTGAGCAAAAGGATGGTATTAACTATTTTGATATTTTATTGTAAAATAATAATTCATATCTCCCCATAGCTATGTTTAATTCTGAATAAGCTGCTGCTTAAGGCTTGGGTTTTTTCCCTACAATGCTAAATTTATTTTAATCAGATTATTGAACAGCAAAGATTGGCTTAACGATAAGGTGATAACCTAATAGTTATTGGCAAAAACATCATTTTCTCTAAAGGATGGCACCCAAGAAAAATAGGTAATAATTACTCATACTCGGATTTCATAGCTTTAATTATCAGCTTTCTGAAGATGCCTTTTGGAATCTGCAGGCAGTATTGGCAATGATGAAAGAAGGAAAAAAAGCATTTTCCTGGCACTTTGCAAAGTACAACTAGAACTCTGGAATCCAAGGCAATCACACTGCAGGTCAAGTTGTCCAAGGCCTCAAGGTTCAGGAGAGGGGCTAGCCAGGCTGTGATGGCCACGAGCCTCAGGCAGTGTATTGAGCTAAAGTATCTACGTATTCCTGATTTGTATTCGTTGGGCCATGAATCAAATGTTTTCTTAAATTATTATTATTATTCTTTGAGAAATCAGTGGGTGGGCACAGATGGGATGTGGGAAGCTGCAAAAGGAAAGAAGATCAACCTCATTGGAGTTACATTTAGAGTGCCTCTCCAGACGTGTCCCCGAGGACACAGATGGCATGGCAGTGTGTAGCACACGCCTCACCAACAGGCCGTGCCACCTGCCTGAGCTGCATCCCTTGTCATGGGCCAATGCAAACTGGGACTTAGGCACCCCAATTGTCCTTTATGCCACCACAACAGGACTTTCAATGGAATGTACTGGAAACACAATGAACACTTGCAAAAAGTACACAGATAAAAAAAATAAATCAAAGTTGCTGGACCTGGTCTTTAATACTGTGGAAGACTTTTGTGTTGTTGTGCTGATGCCACTAATAAAAGCCTCTCCTGACTTGCCATTTGCATGGGAAACCCAATCCTGGTTTTGAGAAAGGAAGTTCTTCCCAATTTAGGAATTATAAATGTCAATGTTTTCTAATGAATTCCCAGTAAATGCTATGAACATTTTATATTTACTTTTTTTAGGAGCAACACCTGGCCCAGCTGAGATGAGAAGATCTAAGTGGTAACCAGGATTAAATCCAAGTCCTCTCATTAAGCCCCTTAACTGGCCCACTAACTCTTAACATGGAAAAATTATATCACTCTGTTTCATGACTCTAAGTATAAAGTTCTCAGTTAAGTATAGAAAATTATGAGATGATTACAGGACAAAATAATAGTACAGGAGACATGGCACTTGCTTGCACTTTACTGACACAAGTTCAATCTCTGACATCCCATACAGTCCCCCAAACACACTACTCAGGATTAATTCATGAGTGTAGAGAAAAGAACAATATCAGGTATGTAACACCCACAAAAACCAAGATGTCAAGGTAAGATGCTTAGACTGACTCTGGAGCACATTGTTAGCCGCAAGACCTTTTCTATATTTTCTAATTTTGTGACTAGTCAAGACAAACACAAAAAAGAAAAAAAAAGAAAAGAGAAGAGAGAGAGGGAGAGAGAGAAAGGAAGGAAGGAAGGAAGGGAGGAAGGAAGAAAGGAAGGATGAAAGGAA